>NW_025533672.1:492500-540724 GCF_020615455.1 Coregonus clupeaformis | reverse complement strand
ACACACTAGTTATACACACTGGTTATACACACTAGTTATACACACTGGTTATACACACTGGTTATACACACTGGTTATACACACTGGTTATACACACTGGTTATACACACTGGTTATACACACTGGTTATACACACTGGTTATACACACTGGTAATACACACTAGTAATACACACTGGTTATACACACTGGTTATACACACTGGTTATACACACTGGTTATACACACTGGTTATACACACTGGTTATACACACTAGTTATACACACTGGTTATACACACTGGTTATACACACTGGTTATACACACTAGTTATACACACTGGTTATACACACTAGTTATACACACTAGTTATACACACTAGTTATACACACTGGTTATACACACTAGTTATACACACTGGTTATACACACTGGTTATACACACTAGTTATACACACTGGTTATACACACTAGTTATACACACTGGTTATACACACTGGTTATACACACTGGTTATACACACTAGTTATACACACTGGTTATACACACTAGTTATACACACTGGTTATACACACTGGTTATACACACTGGTTATACACACTAGTTATACACACTGGTTATACACACTGGTTATACACACTGGTTATACACACTAGTTATACACACTGGTTATACACACTAGTTATACACACTGGTTATACACACTGGTTATACACACTGGTTATACACACTGGTTATACACACTGGTTATACACACTGGTTATACACACTGGTTACACACACTGGTTACACACACTGGTTACACACACTGGTTATACACACTGGTTATACACACTAGTTATACACACTGGTTATACACACTGGTTATACACACTGGTTATACACACTGGTTATACACACTGGTTATACACACTGGTTACACACACTGGTTACACACACTGGTTATACACACTGGTTATACACACTAGTTAGACACACTGGTTATACACACTGGTTATACACACTAGTTATACACACTGGTTATACACACTGGTTATACACACTAGTTATACACACTGGTTATACACACTAGTTATACACACTGGTTATACACACTAGTTATACACACTGGTTATACACACTGGTTATACACACTAGTTATACACACTGGTTACACACACTGGTTACACACACTGGTTACACACACTGGTTATACACACTGGTTATACACACTGGTTAGACACACTGGTTAGACACACTGGTTATACACACTGGTTATACACACTGGTTATACACACTGGTTATACACACTGGTTATACACACTGGTTATACACACTGGTTATACACACACTAGTTATACTAGTGTAGTCACCTCACTCAGGTAACATTATCACCCAGTGTCTAACTGTCAGTCCCTCCTCTCTCAGGTCTATACCGTCCCGCAGACTCTTTGACGATAAGAGGCGTGTCTATACATAGACACGCCCACTCCGCCTCCTCACAGCCAATCAGGGAGCAGGGTTATGGGAGGAAGAGAGGAATGAAGCAGAGGAGGATACAGAAGAAGTATTCTGCGTCACAAATTGCACCCTATTCCCTATCTAGAGCTCATCTCTGGTCAAAAGTAGTGCACCATCTAGGAATAGGGTGCCGTTTTGGATTCTGCGGTACAACTTTGCCATTTGGGCTCAACCCAGTGTTCATTAGACACAGAACTAGACAACGTTTAGAACGTTTAGAGGTTCTGCCTCCAATTTGTCCAATAAGAATGTTCACTTTGTGTTCCGGAAAACATTTTCCACCCTGTTTGTGCGTATTGAACGCGAAAGCTCTG
This sequence comes from Coregonus clupeaformis, assembly GCF_020615455.1. Classification (NCBI taxonomy): domain Eukaryota; kingdom Metazoa; phylum Chordata; class Actinopteri; order Salmoniformes; family Salmonidae; genus Coregonus; species Coregonus clupeaformis. The sequence continues at coordinate 538,933 of NW_025533672.1, read as the reverse complement.
GGACCGTATCCACAAAGTGCTGATCTAGGATCAGGTCCCCACCCGTCCATTACATTTACATCATTTAGCAGACGCTCTTATCCAGAGCAACTTACAAATTGGTGCATTCAACTTATGATAGCCAGTGGGATAACCACTTTTTCCTTTTTATGGTGGGTGGGGGAAGAAGTAATCTAGTCCATGTAATCTTATTCATTATGATCTAAAAGGCCAAACTGATCCTAGACCATCCCTCCTACTCTGAGAGGCTTAATGTTATAAATCATCCCATAGAAATAGAATGACTAGAATGGGAGACTCATCATCTGTAGATCAGTCAGTCCAGGGGCGGACTGACATTTCGGCCAATTACCAGATGGGCTGGGCTTAATTAGCATTTTGCACAACAACAACAAAAAGTATCTAGCTAGTAATGGGGGCGTCAAGGAAAAAAATGGGCCAGTGTGTTAGAAATGCCAGAGCTGATTTATGGTCCCAGTCCGCCCCTGAGTCAGTCATCATCATTTCCCCACTATGCATTAAGGATGTGATCCGCTCATAAGTGCCCGTTGGGTTTAAATCACTCTAGTAATTGAATTTCTATGGGTCCTCCTATTTTCCCAGAACAAGCCTCACCCAACCCCTAATGTCCCTCCTCTCCTGTCATTGGTCCATGTCTTTGTGACCTGTTGTGGGTAGCCAATCACCTTGTAGGGCCAGGTTTTTTTGGTGTTACTGAGTTTTATGTGCCAGTAAGATTCCATGCTGATATCTAGATGAACAGGCATGTTTGTGGTTTGTTTTCCTTGAGTGTGTGTGTGTGTGTGTGTGTGTGAGAGAGAACATGTCCATCTAATTTCAGTTGCGGTACAGGGGACAGAGAATCATTTTACAGAGAACCTAGTTTACCGTTGACCCTAACGCTTTGGCTACGTCCCAATCTTCCACCCCCAAGTGTGCACTTGCCTTGCACACTTCCAGTCATGGATTTCACAATGGTTAGAACTCCCTGCAGCCAATGACGACACCGTTCCAATGCTTTTAAAACCATTACAAAAAGTGTGTGAGTCCAGTGAGAATTGGGATACAGTCTGTGATTGTAAGGTTGTGATTGTAACTAAGGGAGAAGTACTGTGATCGTTCTTCACCATGTTGCCATGGCAGCCAGTGATTTTAATGTTGGTTTTTTTTTACACAATAAAAGACAGAACATTTGATTTAAGCAATGGTGTAGTGCTTTTATTGTATAGGACCAGACCTTGGGGCCGTATCCACAAAGCACCTCAGAGTAGTAGTTCTGATCTAGGATCAGGTCCCAACCTGTCCATTTAATCTTATTCATTAAGATCTAAAAGGCAAAACTGATCCTAGATCAGAACTCCTACTCTGAGATGCTTAGTGTTTACTGTCCCAGGATTAATGGTACTGATTGCAATGGACAGCTGTTGCCCTCTAGTGGCCTACCGACATCATGACAAACATACAGACCGCTGTATACCCTATGAAAGTTGCACGTCATTTTCCAGGAAGTAGCCTTGTAGTTCTTTCTACTTTTGTAGGCTTTTTAAATGGTATTCAGCGCAAATACCTCATAAAAGACATCTAGCAGAAGTAAATTCATCGACAAACACAAATATAATCGTATATATTTAATTTGATGATATAATCGTCAAGCCCATTCAAGAGATTAGGGGACATGACCCTGAAGTCAGACGTAGGATGATGTCACTTTAATAAAGTATTAACAAGAAGGCATCATCATCAGCAGTATACATTGTTAGGCGTGTCTGTCAGCTACTAGGGACACGATTCAATCCAAGGAGTGTTATAGAGCAGTGCACTGGACAGCTAACAGTGTGGCTTTTTAAAGGTAATTTACTCATTCATTGAGTGAGAGAGAGGAGATTGATTGATTTAGATTTGATTAGGATCTCCTTTAGCCCAAGGGAAGTGGGAGGGGTCATGTAAGTGGGGAGGGGTCAGGGAAGTGGGAGGAGTCTGGAAGTGATAAAGAGAGACAGAGGGGGAGAGAGGTAGTGGAGCAGTGAAATAAAATAAAAGAGAGAGATAGAGGGAGAAGAACAAAGTCATTTTGTTTAGTCAGTTAGTTCTTACTGGCATCTGTTACTAAACCAAAACAAGCAGCAGGTAGGCATCCCACAATCCTTCAGGATAATACAGGAAAAGGAAGTGAGTCTTTGACATCCACTAAGTCACAAGGTGTGTGTGTGTCCGCATGCATGTGTCAACCTGCAGCTTGTCTTGAGGAGCAACCAGAGACACATTAGCAGAAACATAAACAGTCTCTCACACATCTAACAACACACACACACACACACACATCTAACTGCACACACACATCTAACTGCACAACACCCTGAAAACACAACAAGCCAAGCTAGCTCCACATCGCCCCGTGATCTAACAACACACACACACACACACACATCTAACTGCACACACACATCTAACTGCACAACACTCTGAAAACACAACAAGCCAAGCTAGCTCCACATCGCCCCGTGTGGCCAGGAGTGGCATGGCAGCAGGTATTACAGGCTCCATGCTCTCTGGGGGGGAAGTTTCTCATTGGTACAGATCTAGGATCAGCTTCCCCTCCCCTAATTATAAAAATAATAATAATATAAATAATATTGATAATATATAATATAATAACCTAATTGTTAACCATTAGTGGGGAAAATGCTAAACTGACCCCAGATCAGTGTCTACACTCTAAAAATGAGGGGTTCAACAAGGGTTATTCTAAGATCCTCAAAGTTCTTCGAAGAACCTTAGGGTTCTTGGCACTGAAAATGGCCCCCAAAAGGATATTCCAAGAAGTCCATAGATGGTGGGGTTCATCGAGGAACTTCCTTAGTTGGTTGGGGTTCTTGCAGGAACCTAACTGCCCAACAGAAATATTTGAATTTGAAAGGACAGCAGGTGCAAAAATGTAAGGTAAGGGTTGTCCCTGATATTTTTTTATGATGATACCATCTATCTTTTCATATTTGTGCAAATCTTTCTAAAACAGAAAATGAACTCAATTCAATGGATATCAATCAACAAAGAGGTAAGAATATGTGTGCTATAAGAATATGTTGAAGGCTGCTGTATTGGGCGCAGATTACTGAACTGCTCACTTTCGTGTCTGTGTCTGCAGGTATACAGACAAGGAGGCATACAAAGATATGTCAGTTGGTATTGGCATGTTATGCAGATCACATTAACCATCCTCCTTCCTTACCTCGTCAATGAATATCCCATAGGACTCTACATTATGGACAAGGTGTGTGTATGAAAACCATTATCAAAACAGTTTTTTTCATTCACATTCACCACAATAACCAAGGTATGAATTCTGTCGTGTGCATGTTTTGTTAATCATCTGTATAATTACTATTTTGGGGATTTACAGACTTCACCCTCCCTACAGCTCTGATGAATATAACAGGAAACCTGTTCAATCACCATGCACTGCAAAATCATTCTGGCTATGGATACGGAGAACATCAACACATTAACCTAAAAATCCCAGAGGATATACCCATTGGACTTGGGGCTCTGCTGTTAGTTTACCCCATTTTTGGATTTTTTTATTCTGTTTTGCAACTCAAATCATAATAAACACAGAACTAAAATATTGTTATTGTAATGTGTATTATTAATAATAATAATAATAGGTGAGGGGGGTAGTTCAAAAATTAACCTCAAAAGGTTATTCAAAAGGTTATTTGAGGATCCATTAAAAGGGATTATTTGAAGAACCCTTTTAAAGTTGTTTTTGTTCAAATAACTGTGGGGAACCCCTAGAAGTTTCAATTCGAAGAACCCCTAAAGGACACTCCAGGAACCTTTTATTTTTAGAGTGTAGGGGAAACTTCACCTACACGGTGCTGTACCATGCAGTGCACCCCCTTATTGGTGCACTACCCCGGGGCCGGGTTGAGCATGGTATCATTAAAGGCTAGCTCCATAGCGCCTCCATGTGGCCTGGATTAGCATGACAGGGCATTACAGGCTCCATGCAGTTCAGTCCCTTATTCGTGCACTGGCGCGCGGTGTTGAGGAGCTAACGTCTTCCTAGTTATTCTGGTGGAAATCAAAAGCCAATGAAGTGTTACATTCCAAATAAAGATTTGATTTTAGTTTGATGGGGGAATTTAAGACGGGCAATTGGGATACTGTACTATCAATTGAACATATCAATTCATATTGTAATGAAATGATGATCTCTAGAGGACATTGTGAATAAGTATCTGAAAGGTGGAACCGTGTGTGTGTATATGTTTGTGCGTGTATCTGTCAAATCTAATCTAATTTTATTTGTCACATGTTTCGTAAGAACAACAGGTGTAGACTAACTGTGAAATGCTTACTTGGAGCCCATTCCCAGAGTTAAAAAGTAAGAGAAGTATTTACTCAATCTGGCCACGCGTTACGCGGCTCTAACGCTCTATACCCAAATGGATAAACTTTGAGATTGCTTTTCTCTGAAACTCGTGGAACACAATAGTCCAACGTTTTCAGAATACAAGCAGTGCACTTCAGGCAGCCCAACTGGACCTGTCTAACGCTGTTCGTTTGGTGGCCTATTTGAGAGATGTTGTACTTAATGAGTATATACTACATACTATATACAGTGAGTGAAAAAAGTATTTGATCCCCTGCTGATTTTGTACGTTTGCCCACTGACAAAGACAATCAATTTATAACATTTTTGACATGCGTTTTTCTGGATTTTGTTGTTGTTATTCTGTCTCTCACTGGTTACACACACTGGTTACACACACTGGTTACACACACTGGTTATACACACTGGTTATACACACTAGTTATACACACTAGTTATACACACTGGTTATACACACTGGTTATACACACTGGTTATACACACTGGTTATACACACTAGTTATACACACTAGTTATACACACTGGTTATACACACTGGTTATACACACTGGTTATACACACTGGTTATACACACTGGTTATACACACTGGTTACACACACTGGTTACACACACTGGTTATACACACTGGTTATACACACTAGTTAGACACACTGGTTATACACACTGGTTATACACACTAGTTATACACACTGGTTATACACACTGGTTATACACACTAGTTATACACACTGGTTATACACACTAGTTATACACACTGGTTATACACACTAGTTATACACACTGGTTATACACACTAGTTATACACACTGGTTATACACACTAGTTATACACACTGGTTACACACACTGGTTACACACACTGGTTATACACACTGGTTATACACACTGGTTATACACACTGGTTAGACACACTGGTTAGACACACTGGTTATACACACTGGTTATACACACTGGTTATACACACTGGTTATACACACTGGTTATACACACTGGTTATACACACACTAGTTATACTAGTGTAGTCACACTCACTCAGGTAACATTATCACCCAGTGTCTAACTGTCAGTCCCTCCTCTCTCAGGTCTATACCGTCCGCAGACTCTTTGACGATAAGAGGCGTGTCTATACATAGACACGCCCACTCCGCCTCCTCACAGCCAATCAGGGAGCAGGGTTATGGGAGGAAGAGAGGAATGAAGCAGAGGAGGATACAGAAGAAGTATTCTGCGTCACAAATTGCACCCTATTCCCTATCTAGAGCTCATCTCTGGTCAAAAGTAGTGCACCATCTAGGGAATAGGGTGCCGTTTTGGATTCTGCGGTACAACTTTGCCATTTGGGCTCAACCCAGTGTTCATTAGACACAGAACTAGACAACGTTTAGAACGTTTAGAGGTTCTGCCTCCAATTTGTCCAATAAGAATGTTCACTTTGTGTTCCGGAAAACATTTTCCACCCTGTTTGTGCGTATTGAACGCAGCTCTGGGACCGTATCCACAAAGTGCTGATCTAGGATCAGGTCCCCACCCGTCCATTACATTTACATCATTTAGCAGACGCTCTTATCCAGAGCAACTTACAAATTGGTGCATTCAACTTATGATAGCCAGTGGGATAACCACTTTTTTCCTTTTTATGGTGGGTGGGGGAAGAAGTAATCTAGTTCAATCTAGTCCATGTAATCTTATTCATTATGATCTAAAAGGCCAAACTGATCCTAGATCATCCCTCCTACTCTGAGAGGCTTTATGTTTGTTTCTTTCTGTTTTCGATCATCCCATAGAAATAGAATGACTAGAATGGGAGACTCATCATCTGTAGATCAGTCAGTCCAGGGCGGACTGACATTTTCGGCAATTACCAGATGGGCTGGGCTTAATTAGCATTTTGCACAACAACAACAAAAGTATCTAGCTAGTAATGGGGGCGTCAAGGAAAAAAATGGGCCAGTGTGTTAGAAATGCCAGAGCTGATTTATGGTCCCAGTCCGCCCCTGAGTCAGTCATCATCATTTCCCCACTATGCATTAAGGATGTGATCCGCTCATAAGTGCCCGTTGGGTTTAAATCACTCTAGTAATTGAATTTCTATGGGTCCTCCTATTTTCCCAGAACAAGCCTCACCCAACCCCTAATGTCCCTCCTCTCCTGTCATTGGTCCATGTCTTTGTGACCTGTTGTGGGTAGCCAATCACCTTGTAGGGCCAGGTTTTTTTGGTGTTACTGAGTTTTATGTGCCAGTAAGATTCCATGCTGATATCTAGATGAACAGGCATGTTTGTGGTTTGTTTTCCTTGAGTGTGTGTGTGTGTGTGTGTGTGTGTGTGTGTGTGTGTGTGAGAGAGAACATGTCCATCTAATTTCAGTTGCGGTACAGGGGACAGAGAATCATTTTACAGAGAACCTAGTTTACCGTTGACCCTAACGCTTTGGCTACGTCCCAATCTTCCACCCCCCCCAAGTGTGCACTTGCCTTGCACACTTCCAGTCATGGATTTCACAATGGTTAGAACTCCCTGCAGCCAATGACGACACCGTTCCAATGCTTTTAAAACCATTACAAAAAGTGTGTGAGTCCAGTGGAGAATTGGGATACAGTCTGTGATTGTAAGGTTGTGATTGTAACTAAGGGAGAAGTACTGTGATCGTTCTTCACCATGTTGCCATGGCAGCCAGTGATTTTAATGTTGGTTTTTTTTACACAATAAAAGACAGAACATTTGATTTAAGCAATGGTGTAGTGCTTTTATTGTATAGGACCAGACCTTGGGGCCGTATCCACAAAGCACCTCAGAGTAGTAGTTCTGATCTAGGATCAGGTCCCAACCTGTCCATTTAATCTTATTCATTAAGATCTAAAAGGCAAAACTGATCCTAGATCAGAACTCCTACTCTGAGATGCTTAGTGTTTACTGTCCCAGGATTAATGGTACTGATTGCAATGGACAGCTGTTGCCCTCTAGTGGCCTACCGACATCATGACAAACATACAGACCGCTGTATACCCTATGAAAGTTGCACGTCATTTTCCAGGAAGTAGCCTTGTAGTTCTTTCTACTTTTGTAGGCTTTTTAAATGGTATTCAGCGCAAATACCTCATAAAAGACATCTAGCAGAAGTAAATTCATCGACAAACACAAATATAATCGTATATATTTAATTTGATGATATAATCGTCAAGCCCATTCAAGAGATTAGGGGACATGACCCTGAAGTCAGACGTAGGATGATGTCACTTTAATAAAGTATTAACAAGAAGGCATCATCATCAGCAGTATACATTGTTAGGCGTGTCTGTCAGCTACTAGGGACACGATTCAATCCAAGGAGTGTTATAGAGCAGTGCACTGGACAGCTAACAGTGTGGCTTTTTTAAAGGTAATTTACTCATTCATTGAGTGAGAGAGAGGAGATTGATTGATTTAGATTTGATTAGGATCTCCTTTAGCCCAAGGGAAGTGGGAGGGGTCATGTAAGTGGGGGAGGGGTCAGGGAAGTGGGAGGAGTCTGGAAGTGATAAAGAGAGACAGAGGGGGAGAGAGGTAGTGGAGCAGTGAAATAAAATAAAAGAGAGAGATAGAGGGAGAAGAACAAAGTCATTTTGTTTAGTCAGTTAGTTCTTACTGGCATCTGTTACTAAACCAAAACAAGCAGCAGGTAGGCATCCCACAATCCTTCAGGATAATACAGGAAAAGGAAGTGAGTCTTTGACATCCACTAAGTCACAAGGTGTGTGTGTGTCCGCATGCATGTGTCAACCTGCAGCTTGTCTTGAGGAGCAACCAGAGACACATTAGCAGAAACATAAACAGTCTCTCACACATCTAACAACACACACACACACACACATCTAACTGCACACACACATCTAACTGCACAACACCCTGAAAACACAACAAGCCAAGCTAGCTCCACATCGCCCCGTGATCTAACAACACACACACACACACACACATCTAACTGCACACACACATCTAACTGCACAACACTCTGAAAACACAACAAGCCAAGCTAGCTCCACATCGCCCCGTGTGGCCAGGAGTGGCATGGCAGCAGGTATTACAGGCTCCATGCTCTCTGGGGGGGAAGTTTCTCATTGGTACAGATCTAGGATCAGCTTCCCCTCCCCTAATTATAAAAATAATAATAATATAAATAATATTGATAATATATAATATAATAACCTAATTGTTAACCATTAGTGGGGAAAATGCTAAACTGACCCCAGATCAGTGTCTACACTCTAAAAATGAGGGGTTCAACAAGGGTTATTCTAAGATCCCTCAAAGTTCTTCGAAGAACCTTAGGGTTCTTGGCACTGAAAATGGCCCCCAAAAGGATATTCCAAGAAGTCCATAGATGGTGGGGTTCATCGAGGAACTTCCTTAGTTGGTTGGGGTTCTTGCAGGAACCTAACTGCCCAACAGAAATATTTGAATTTGAAAGGACAGCAGGTGCAAAAATGTAAGGTAAGGGTTGTCCCTGATATTTTTTATGATGATACCATCTATCTTTTCATATTTGTGCAAATCTTTCTAAAACAGAAAATGAACTCAATTCAATGGATATCAATCAACAAAGAGGTAAGAATATGTGTGCTATAAGAATATGTTGAAGGCTGCTGTATTGGGCGCAGATTACTGAACTGCTCACTTTCGTGTCTGTGTCTGCAGGTATACAGACAAGGAGGCATACAAAGATATGTCAGTTGGTATTGGCATGTTATGCAGATCACATTAACCATCCTCCTTCCTTACCTCGTCAATGAATATCCCATAGGACTCTACATTATGGACAAGGTGTGTGTATGAAAACCATTATCAAAACAGTTTTTTTCATTCACATTCACCACAATAACCAAGGTATGAATTCTGTCGTGTGCATGTTTTGTTAATCATCTGTATAATTACTATTTTGGGGATTTACAGACTTCACCCTCCCTACAGCTCTGATGAATATAACAGGAAACCTGTTCAATCACCATGCACTGCAAAATCATTCTGGCTATGGATACGGAGAACATCAACACATTAACCTAAAAATCCCAGAGGATATACCCATTGGACTTGGGGCTCTGCTGTTAGTTTACCCCATTTTTGGATTTTTTTATTCTGTTTTGCAACTCAAATCATAATAAACACAGAACTAAAATATTGTTATTGTAATGTGTATTATTAATAATAATAATAATAGGTGAGGGGGGTAGTTCAAAAATTAACCTCAAAAGGTTATTCAAAAGGTTATTTGAGGATCCATTAAAAGGGATTATTTGAAGAACCCTTTTAAAGTTGTTTTTGTTCAAATAACTGTGGGGGAACCCCTAGAAGTTTCAATTCGAAGAACCCCTAAAGGACACTCCAGGAACCTTTTATTTTTAGAGTGTAGGGGAAACTTCACCTACACGGTGCTGTACCATGCAGTGCACCCCCTTATTGGTGCACTACCCCGGGGCCGGGTTGAGCATGGTATCATTAAAGGCTAGCTCCATAGCGCCTCCATGTGGCCTGGATTAGCATGACAGGGCATTACAGGCTCCATGCAGTTCAGTCCCTTATTCGTGCACTGGCGCGCGGTGTTGAGGAGCTAACGTCTTCCTAGTTATTCTGGTGGAAATCAAAAGCCAATGAAGTGTTACATTCCAAATAAAGATTTGATTTTAGTTTGATGGGGAATTTAAGACGGGCAATTGGGATACTGTACTATCAATTGAACATATCAATTCATATTGTAATGAAATGATGATCTCTAGAGGACATTGTGAATAAGTATCTGAAAGGTGGAACCGTGTGTGTGTATATGTTTGTGCGTGTATCTGTCAAATCTAATCTAATTTTATTTGTCACATGTTTCGTAAAAACAACAGGTGTAGACTAACTGTGAAATGCTTACTTCGGAGCCCATTCCCAGAGTTAAAAAGTAAGAGAAGTATTTACTCAATCTGGCCACGCGTTACGCGGCTCTAACGCTCTATACCCAAATGGATAAACTTTGAGATTGCTTTTCTCTGAAACTCGTGGAACACAATAGTCCAACGTTTTCAGAATACAAGCAGTGCACTTCAGGCAGCCCAACTGGACCTGTCTAACGCTGTTCGTTTGGTGGCCTATTTGAGAGATGTTGTACTTAATGAGTATATACTACATACTATATACAGTGAGTGAAAAAAGTATTTGATCCCCTGCTGATTTTGTACGTTTGCCCACTGACAAAGACAATCAATTTATAACATTTTTGACATGCGTTTTTCTGGATTTTGTTGTTGTTATTCTGTCTCTCACTGTTCAAATAAACCTACCATTAAAATTATAGACTGATTATTTCTTTGTCAGTGGGCAAACGTACAAAGCAGGGGATCAAATACTTTTTTCCCTCACTGTACTATTAGTTGATTTTAGTATACTGTAAACGAACGGCATCCTTTCATTTGAGCGTACTAGCGCTATGCCTTAATGCTGTGGCTATGCAACCTCTTGCTAGCTTGTTAGCATAATATATTACTAGCTAGACATTAAACGCTTTACAACCCTGACACGCAACAAAAGAGAAGACGAAAAAAAAAACATGCTGATGAGTGGTCAGAGACAGAGCCTGACAGTCGTTTATCAATGACAGGTCAGCAGAAATTTGCCGTCGGTGTGTTCACTGTTGTGATTGACACACTTATTGCTGAGTTTGATAGGAGGTATGAGTCATACAAAGAGCTAAATAACTACTTTGGATGTTTTAAACAATATGCCTTCAGTTTCCTCACAAGACCTACATTCATCTGCACACAACCTTCAGAGGAAAAATCTATCAAACTTGCAACATGATTTTCCAGATGAAATCGTCTAGTTTAAAGAACATAAAAAGTGAGAAAAACACTTCACATGTTGAGCCAGAGGAATCTACTGCAGTTTCCCAATGTTGACATTGCCTTGCGAATATTCTTGACTTTACCTGTTACCAGTGCATCGGGAGCGGTCCTTTTCAAAGCTGTCTCTTGTCAAAAACAGAGTGACAGGAAAGACTGAACTATTTGACTCTTATGGCTCTTGAGAATGATGTACTCAAGACACTTGATTTCAAGGACATGGTTGCAGATTTTGCTGCTCGGGAAACGAGGAAGAAATCATTTTAAGGTGTTAATTTTAATGATGACCATTTTTGTAATAAATGAATGCACTGCATAAGGCCTAACGCTGGTCCGCTGGAGGCTCTGTCCAGCCAGCTGATGGTGCTGAAATGGTGGAGGGCGCACAGGCCCGCGCTCTTGTTTTGTTTGAGATGGCTGTGCGGATGGAAACTGTCCGTAGTCCTCCTGGATCAATAGCGTTACCATGCTGTGTAGCCTAGGTCATGCAACTGTCTGTTATATACAGTATATTATTATACAGTATGCTCTGTGGACTTTACCTGATAAATGTTGCGCTCCGGTTTTAACTGTGATGATTAAGAAACACAAACATAAAAATGTTCTGCTTTACTCTGCTGTATTGCAGTATAGGCACCTATTTTCCTTAATAATAATAATTGAAGCACACACACACAGCGTGTCTAACTGTCCGTCTGTCCCTCCTCTCAGGTCTATACCGTCTGCAGACTATTCGATGACAAGAGGCGGGTCTGTACATAAAGACACGCCTACTCAGCCACCTCACAGCCAATCAGGGAGCAGGGTTGTGAGAGAATAAATAAAAAGTGGGCCTGTTAGAAATGCCAGAGCCGAATTATGGTCCCCAATCCTTTACCCTTTTCCCCAAGTGTGCACTTGCCTTGCACATTTCCCATCATGGATTTACCAATGGGGGAAACTCCCTCCAGAGTTTCCACCATTGGGTGGAGAATTGGGATGCAGTCTGTGATTGTAAGGTTGTGATTGTAACTAAGAAGGGAGAAGTACTTTGATCATTCTTCATCATGTTGCCATGGCAGCCAGGGATTTTAATACCTGTGTTTTGTTTACACAATAAAGACAGAACATTTGATTTGAGGAATGGTGTAGTTATCCACAAAACACGTCAATGTAGTAGTGCTGATCCAGGATCAGGTCCATTTAATCTTCTTCATTATGATCTATAAAGTTTAACTGATTCTAGATCAGAACTCCTACTCTGAGACAGTTTGTGGCTAGGGTCCAGGATTAATAAGGTACTGATTGGACAGCTGTTCCCCCCTAGCGACAAACACACAGACTGCTGTATACCCTATGAAAGTTACACACTTTTCAGGAAGTGGCAAAAACGTACCGCAATGGTCTTCAAAAACTTAATGAAAGGCATCTGGCAGATGTAAATTCGACAAACACAGATATAATATTTTATCACAGAAACCGCTGCATATGGTGCCTTCAAGTTAACTGGGAACTCTGAAAATGTTCTGGTAAAATCATGATGTCAGTGATCTTCAGGTGGTAAAATCAGAGATTTAGAAAGATGCCTGAGTTTCCGACTTGGAATTCCGAGTTGGATGACCATTCAACAATAATTTACCCAGTCGGAGCTCGTTCGAGTTCCTGGTTGTTTTGAACGTGGCATTACCCTAAGAAAGTGACACGTAATTTTCAATGAAGTGGCCTTGTATTTTTTAAACTTTTGTAGGCTTTTTGAATGGTCTCCAATGGGCAAAAACGTAATGCAATGGTATTCAGGCAAAACCTCATGAAAGGCATCTGGCATAAGTACATTAATCGACAAACACAAATATAATTAGATATTTATCTTAAATAACCACGTTTTCACGAATTGGATGATATAATCGTCAAGCCCATTCAAAAGATTAGGGGACATGACCCTGAAGTTAGACGTAGGATGATGTCACTTTAACCGGCTATCATCATCATTAGTATACATTGTTAGGTGTGTCTGTCAGCTGCTCCATACTAGGGACACGATTCAATCCAAGGAGTGTTATAGAGCAGTGCCTTTTAAAGGTAATTTACAGAGATTGCATTCATTGAGAGTGACAGAGTGAGAGAGAGAGAGAGAGAGAGAGAGAGAGAGGGGAAGAGATGAGGGGAGAGGGAGAGAGAGAGATGACGGTAGAAAGAGAGAGAGAGAGAGGGGGGGAGAGATGACGGTAGAAAGAGAGAGAGGGAGAGAGAGAGAGAGACAGAGAGAGAGAGGGGGGGGATGAACAGCAACAAAAAGAGCAGCCACCACACCTCAGTGCCTTTATACCACTTTATCTGTTTATTATTCCATCACTCCATCTTTATACACCTTCTTCCCTCTACTGTTCCATTCTACCCATCCCTCGTTCACCCAGTGGTTCATTCCTTTATTATTCCATCACTCCATCTTTATACACCTTCTTCCCTCTACTGTTCCATTCTACCCATCCCTCGTTCACCCAGTGGTTCATTCCTTTATTATTCCATCACTCCATCTTAACACACTATTTTATCCAGTTCACCCAGTGATTCATTCCTTTGTTCATTAATCGTTTCATTAATCTGTTCATTCAATAGGAAAGCCACAGGTAAGAATACAAAGAGTCTGAAATGGCACCCTATTCCCTATGTGGTGCACTACTTTTGAACCCCTCTGTCTGGTTTCTGATTGGTCCATTCAGGAAGCAGGTCCATTTTTATTGGTCCATTCAGGAAGCATGTCCATTTTGACAGCAAGCTACCATTTACAACACACTTGGCTAAAAGCCGGGATTTAATTAAAGAAGCATTGGCGATAAGCCAACAACACTCAACAATGATCCTTGTAAATGACCTATTAAAACTCAAGTGCAGTGAGCTTATCGACAATGCATCTTTGATTGAATCCCGGTCCTTGTCTAACACCACTACTACTAATTTGGTCCTTTGAACATCGATAACTGATGAGAAACTAGCTAACTATATTGACTACAGGGTTGGTGTCAATTCCATTTAAATTCCAGCCAATTCAGAGAGTAAACCAAATTCAAATTCCAAATGTTTCTCATTAAAGAGCATTGAAGAGAATTGGTACTTCCTGAATTGACTGAAATTGAAATGGAATGGAGCCCAACCCTGACTGGTTACCACTGTTCTTTGAGTGAACTGTGAGGGCAGTTGAAGCTAACTAGTTTCCATTGAAATCAATTCATTTTAACGAATAATTAGCATTTTATCAAAATTGATTTTAATATATAATATTCCTGCATATTGAGGTGCATAGTGAAGATTATACCTAAAAATACAAATGTACATATGATCCAGTCAGAAGCACAGAAACATTTAAAACAGCATAAAGAAATAAGTATTTTGTTATTAATTATGGAGTGTATTTTTTATTTAAAAAATGGAATGTCTCCATGTAAAGAAGTCATACAAGAATCAACAAGTTCTAGGTATTCACAACAATCATTTACATTTTTTAAACCTGTTTGATATCATGATGATGATATCATATCCCCTGGTTTGAACTAAGTTCATTAAAGTAAGTTAGAGTTAAACAAAGAAATCTCTCTCTCTCTCTCTCTCTCTCTCTCTCTCTCTCTCTCTCTCTCTCTCTCTCTCTCTCTCTCTCTCTCTCTCTCTCTCTCTCTCTCTCTCTCTCTCTCTCTCTCTCTCTCTCTCTCTCTCTCTCTATCACTTTTTAAAAATTGCAGGTATTAAACATTGTTACAAAGCTAAAAAACGACGTCATCAAAAGTACATAGTGTTGCTTAAATGAACAAACGTAAATAATAACAATCAACAATAATATGACAATATTAAGAGAGAATACATGAAAGAACAATAATATGACAATATTAAGAGAGAGTACATTAAATACTGTTTTGAATCATGTTAGGGAATAAAACATCAACGTTACACATTGTTTTGTTGTAGTCAAAGGACATTAGGAGTGGGAATTGGTCATTTTAAGGCTGTCTCTCTCTCTCTCTCTCTCTCTCTCTCTCTCTCTCTCTCTCTCTCTCTCTCTTCTTCTGTGTGTGTGTGTGTGTGTGTGTCTGTGTGTGTGTCTGTGTGTGTGTGTGTGTGTCTGTGTGTGTGTGTGTCTGTGTGTGTGTGGGTGTGTGTGTGTCTGTGTCTGTGTCTGTCTGTGTGTCTGTGTGTGTGTCTGTGTGTCTGTGTGTCTGTGTGTGTGTGTCTGTCTGTGTGTCTGTGTGTGTGTGTGTGTGGTCTAGTCCAGCAGTGAAGGCTCTGAAGGGCGTATGATGGTGGGACGGCCTGGGGCCGCTGGGGGTCTTCTGTTGTAGAGGAGGACAAGAGGAGGGAGGGAGGGAGGGGGAGGGAAGGAGGGATGGAGAGAGAGGGAGGGAGGAAGAGATTGAGGGAAGGTGGAGGGAGAGAGAGGGTGGGTGGGGGATGGAGGGAGGGATAGAGTGAGGGAGGGATAGATGGAGGGAAGGTGGAGGGAGAGAGAGGGATGGAGGGAGAGGGAGGGTGGGTGGGGGATGGAGGGAGAGGTAGGGTGGGATGGGGGATGGAGGGAGGGATAGAGTGAGGGAGGGATAGATGGAGGGAAGGTGGAGGGAGAGAGAGGGAGGGAAGGTGAGAGGAGTGAGGAAGGAGAGAAGAGAAAAACATATGTATCATTCCCACAACCCACAATACACCAAGCCCCCTCCACAACCCACAATACACCAAACCCCCTCCATAACCCACAATACACCAAACCCCCTTCACAACCCACAATACACCAAACCCCCTCCACAACCCACAATACACAAACCCCCTCCACAACCCACAATACACCAAACCCCCCTCCACAACCCACAACCCACAATACACCAAACCCCTCCACAACCCACAATACACCAAACCCCCTCCACAACCCACAACCCACAATACACCAAACCCCCTTGACAACCCACAATACACCAAACCCCCCTCCACAACCCACAATACACAAACCCCATCCACAACCCACAATACACCAAAACCCCTCCACAACCCACAATACACCAAACCCCCTCCACAACCACTACCACCAAACCCCCCACCACCAAACCCCCCTCCACAACCACCACCAGCACCACCACCACCACTACCACCACTAAACCACACCTCTAAATGTAACATCATTACCAACAACAGCGATCCATTGTGACCCAATAGACCGTTCTAGTAGTTCTACCCTCCATACCCCCAGAGGTAGGCGATGCGTGCACACCGCCCTGCCCAGGAGCAGAGCTCTTACCTGGGTATGCCGGGGGGCAGTACTGGGGGTACCCTGGCTGGGCGAGACGGGATCAGGGGGACATTGGCAACAGGGTCCGCCCCACTGTAGATGTTGACTGGTGGGGGTCCGGGTCGAGAGGGGATGAGGGGCGCCCGAGCTGGGTTTTGGGTACTGGAGGAGGTGGGGCGGGGGTGGGGCCTCTTACTGCCGGGGGGCGACTAGGGAGGGGGCAGCGGCCGGAGCTGGTCTGGCCTGAGGAGGGGGCTGGGGGGGGTGGGAGAGGGAGAGAGATAGAGAGAGGGGAATAGAGGGGGAGAGAGGGGGGAGATGGAGAGATAGGTGGAGATGGAGAGATAGGGGGAGAGAGGAAGAGATAGGGGATAGAGGAAGAGATAGGGGGATAGAGGGAGAGATGGGGGATAGAGGGAAATATATAGAGATAGTGGAAGAAAAGGGAAATAAATATATGTATATTCCCAGATTCACGTCCAAATGTACATTGACATAGTGAGAGCCTTGTGTGTATGTCTCTCTGTTACCTGGGTTCCTTGGTCCTCCAGGTGTCGTCTACAGGTGGAGGTACAGGAGCCGACACTGTGGTAGTACTGATATCCCCTATGATCACCAGGGCTTCTTTCAGAGCATGATACATCCTCAACATCTCATCTCTCCTCTGAGCCTGGTCGGCTGACTCCTCCATCATACTGCCCTGGTCCCCACAGGAATACAGGTAGGCTAACAACTCAGAATGGATGAAGTCTTTAGCCTAGAGAAGGACAGGGGGAGAGGGGGAGGGAGAGAGGAGGAGAGAAGAGAGTTAGTACATCAAGTCTGGTGTGTGTGTGTGTGTTCACATAGTCTGGTGTGTATATGTGTGTTCACATGGTCTGGTGTGTGTGTGTTCACATAGTCTGGTGTGTGTGTGTTCACATAGTCTGGTGTGTGTGTGTTCACATAGTCTGGTGTGTGTGTGTGTGTGTTCACATAGTCTGGTGTGTGTGTGTGTGTTCACATAGTCTGGTGTGTGTGTGTGTGTGTGTGTGTGTGTGTGTGTGTGTGTGTTCACAATTCCACGTTGTCTCCGTGCTGTTTGTTGCTACTTGGCTACCTGCCAAACTGTTTTCGCTTTTTACTTTTAATAACCGTTTAATCAAACTCTGTATTTAAGTTTACAAACGTCCTCACTCTACTTTTTTCATTCACCTTTATCACCCCGTCCCTTTATCTGGACATGGTTCTACAGAAACTCCACCAGCCGGAAAAGCTAAGTAACATTAACACTATGCCATCTCATTGCAGTCACTGTACTCATCATTTAGAGGAGAACTATCGCTTCAGATGCAGTCATAAGCAATGTAAATGTATGAAAGGATGAAACAGCGTCTGTGCCACCAGTAAGTACAGGTAGTAGTGTTGATCCCCATGCACAGTCCCCGCAGCCAGATCATTTTCTCACGGCTTCTGGAAAGAAATGCTGTCGGCATGCTCAACCGGTGTCGCTCATTCAGCCGATAGAAACGTTCAACCTGTTTTCCCCACTAAGCAACCAGTCAGAGTCAGAGCCTTCCCAGGTCTCTCCTCCATCCGTTACGGGGTCTGACCCACCGAAGCCTCCTACCATTAACTCGGACTAATTGAAAACCCTAGTCATCCAGCGATCATACACTGTTTACCAGGGAGCAGGGCTACCGCGGAAAGTCTAATCTGAAGATGGTGCTGGCTGAGGCTAAAACTGGCGAGTGTAGATGGTATAGGGATATTGTCATCCACGTCGGCACCATCAATGTTAGGATGAAACAGTCAGAGGTCACCAAGTGCAACATAGCTTTAGCGTGTACCTTAGCTAGAAAGATGTGTCGGCATGGAGTAATTGTTCTCCTATAGAGATCATTTTTTATGGAATGGTCTGCCGATCCATGTGAGAGACGTAGACTCGGTCTCGACCTTTAAATCTTTACTGAAGACTCATCTCTTCAGTAGGTGCCATGATTGAGTGTAGTCTGGCCCAGGGTTGCGAAGGTGAACGGCAAGGCACTGGAGTGACGAACCACCCTGTCTCTGCCTTGCCGGCTCCCCTCTCTACTGGGATTCTCTGCCGGGGGCTGAGTCACTGGCTTGCTAGTGCTCTCCCATGCCGTCCCTACAAGGGGTGCATCACGTTGTGCAAGGCTTTTTTCGCTACACTCAACTTGTGTGGGTTGAGTCACTGACTTGATCTTCCTGTCCGGTTTGTCGCCCCCTCATCGGTTATAGACCCGCCCCATCTAGCTCAATGACAATGGCAATGGCTATTGGGCAGATCATCAGAATAGAAGCCATGCTAATCTGTACTAGCAGATAGCCGTGCCTCAATATTCTGTGACAACGCTATCGTCCACTAATGGAATGACATAAATGTCATTCTACATTATGTGTCCAATAGACCGCCTTACTCACTCAATGGAACCCAGAGATTAGTAGGCAGGAACAAAATATACCAGTCATACTAAACTGAACCATCAGATAGATGACCTCACATTCTGTCCACTCAATACATGTCTCTACCATACTGACACATTCAGTCAGGAGACATGCTGCAAAATATGCTTTTCATCCAAAGCGGACCTGATAGAGACCTGTCTATCGTCCTGCTTCTCTCTCCTCCATCTCAAGATTCTCCTTCAGCTGCGCTGAATGCAATCGAGCTTGAGAGTTAAAAAGCTTATTTTCTTGCCATAACAAGTTTTCTTCACCAAAGCGGACCTGATTGGAGCCTGTCCAAGGTCCTGCTTTGTCCTCTCTTTCCATCTCAAAATCGCCTTTCAGCTCTGCTGAAAGCCGACCGAGCTAAAGAGTTAGAAAACATGTCCATCCATAATATGTTACTTCTAATAAAAGCGGATTTATGAACATGGTCCCAATCCTGCTTTCCTTCTCTGTCTTGCTCAAGGTCTCCCTTCAGCCACGCTGAGTACAGACCGAGCCAAAGAGTTAGAAGACATATCCAACAGATAGAAACGGATAAAAGGAGACGGTGTCGACCATGACGCTGCTCTACAAATATCCTCTACCTCTGTTCCTCTGAAGAGGGCAGTAGAAGCTGCTACTCCACGAGTGGAGTGCGCTCCTAATACCCTGAGGCGGTTGTTGCCCCGCCGCCTCGTCACGCCGTCTCAATGCCTTCACAAAGCCAATGAGACAATCGCTGTTTTGAAAGTGGTCTACCTAATGCAGCCGCACCGTGACACACAAACAGCTGAGGCGATGACCTAACCGCCGCTGTGCGCCTAACGTAACACGCCAAAGCGCGTACTGGGCACAGAGACAGTGAAGCTTTTCCTCACTCCTCTCCCCATGGGGAGGGGGATGAAAAGCCCACAATTCACGATCTGTGATCTATATGCACTGTTAATAACCTTCGGCACAAATGCCGGGTTAGGGACGTAACACCGCTCTGCTCAGATCGCCATTAATGGCAAGGCAGTCGGGTCTCGTCGACAGTGCACACAAATCACTGACTCGCTTAGCGGTAGTCAAGGCGAGCAACAGCGCCCGTCTTGATAGACAGCATCTTGAGGGGTATTTGATTCAATGGCTCGAACGGCGACTTACATAGTGCTTCGAGAACCAGTGCCAAATCCCATTTGGGCAGCGTAGCTCTAGGCATTGGCCTAAAGCCGTTAGCGTTCCCAATAAGAAACGTTTCACTAATGGATGACTGAACACGCTTTTCCCGTTAAACCCTTCATGACCAGCTGAAATTGCCGCTGCAAACACTCGAATGGTGGAGGGCGATTTCTGCTTATCAAACAGACTGCAGGAATGAGAGCACACTCTCTACCTGACAGCTCATGGGGTCCACGTCCTGTGTGTCACACCATCGTGAGAAAACGTTCCATCTGCTGGTATACACCCTAGAAGTGGAACTGGCTCTTGCGCCCTGTATTGTTCTGATCACTGCATCAGACAACCCACGGCGCTTCAACCTGTCCCATTCAGGAACCAAGCCTTCAGTGGTTGGCCGATTACGGGCCATTGCCCTATCGAGCCTCCCGCCTGAGTCAACGCGTCTCGTCGATGTGGAATTGGCCAAGGTGGCGCAATCAACATCTGACTCATCTCCGCAAACCACGGAGCCCCGGGCGATCGGGCGCTATCAGTATCACTGACAGCTCCTCTGACCTCACCCTGGCTAGCAGTGGGAGAATGCAAGACAGCGGAGGGAATGCATACAGGATAACTTTCGGCCACGGGTAGTGCAATGCGTCTCTTCCCAGTGGCGGTTCGTCCCTGTTCCTCAGGGAGAACCATAGGAGACACTGCGCGTTCACACGTGACGCGAACAGGTCCACCTCGGCTCTCCCGAATTGTTCCCAAATTCGTAGAACAATGTCGGGTGCAGACACCACTCGTCGTCTCGAGGACCCCCTCTTGACATGAGGTCTGCCCCTACGTTCAAGTAGCCCGGAATGTGCGCTGCTCTCAACGAGCGAAGGTGCTTGTGAGCCCACAGCCACAGTTCCACTGCCGCCCGATGGAGGGCAGGAGACCTGACCCCCTCCCTGGCGGTTTATGTGAGCCACTGTGGTTCGGTTGTCTGACCAAACCAACACATCGCGACCCCGAAGGGTAGACGCGAAGTGGGTCAAGACCAGTCGAACCGTTTCCAACTCTAGGAGGTTGATGTGACGACCTGATTGAGGCCATGCACCTCCTATCGCTTGAGACTGACATGTCCCTCCCCATCCAGTCAGAGAGGCATCTGTAAACACTGGAATGTAGGATGACACCTTGCCCATCGGGACTCCGTGCGTGAGAACGCTCGGGTTCCGCCAATAGTCCAGGTCTGCTCTTAGCGAGAGAGGAACCACCACCAACCGATGACGTTGACGCACTGGGTCTAGTCTTAGTTGGGCGAACCACCGCTGTGTTCTGCGCATGTGCAGAAGCCCCAGCGGGACCACAGAGTGGGCTGCCGACATGAGACCCAAAAGTGACATGATTGATAGCGCCGTTACCGTGTGATTCGAGCTGACACTTCCTCAGGGCTAGTAACAATGCTGCCCTTCGAGGGTCAAATTCGCGCCCTCATCATTACAGTGTCTAGCTGTAGTCCCAGGTAGACAATCTGATGACTGGGCCAGGGTGCGCTCTTTTCCCAATTCACAGCGAACCCCAGACGCGTGAGATGAATCACTGTCTGTGTCGTGTGCGTGAACGCCAGCTCTGCTGACGGGGCGAGAACCAGCAGGTCGTCTAGGTAGGCTAGTAACCTTATCCCCTGACGACGCAGCGGTTCCAATGCCGCCTCCACACATTTGGAAAATGTTCGAGGTGCCAGGGCGTACCCAAACGGCATCCTCGTGAACTCGTACGCCACCCCTTGAAAGGCGAACCGCAGAAACTTTCTGTGGCGTGATTGTATCGGCACATGAAAGTACGCGTCCTTTAGGTCTATGCTTGTACAAAAGTCTCCCTTCTGGACACATTCCAGTAGACGTTTTGTCGTCAGCATTCGGAAGGGCCGTTTGGTTATGCTCTCTGTTGAGAATGCGTAAATCAAAATCGGCCTCACTCCCCCGTCTTTTTGGGCACTAGGAAATAGGGCGAATACAGCCCCTTGTTCCTTTGCTCTCGGGGAACTACTGTGACCACCTCCTTCGCCAAAAGTTCCGTAATCTCTGACCTCAGAGCGGCTACTTTGTCTGGCGTTTTCATCACCGTCTCCACCACTCCCCTGAACGGAGGTGGGGTCCGATGGAATTGGAGGGCATAACCCTTCTCCAACGTCTGTTCTAGCCAGCGTGAGAGGGTACAGCTTCGCTGCCACTGCCAGCAATGCAGAGAAAGCGGGTGCGCACGAAGCTGTGGTGGGGGATATCTTCGTGGGCTATACTCCACCTTGTCTCGGGGTAGTAAGTTGGTGGTCTGTTGATATCCCTCTGGTGGTGTGGGGGCTGTGCTTTGGCAAAGTGGGTGGGGTTATATCCTGCCTGGTTGGCCCTGTCCGGGGGTATCGTCGGACGGGGCCACAGTGCCCCTTGACCACCCCCCTTGTATCAGTCTCCAGTATCTATGCTGCCATAGTCTATGTGCCGGGGGGCTAAGGTAAGTCTGTCCTACCTGGTGTAATTCTCCTGTCTTTTCTGGTGTCCTGTGTGAACTTAAGTATGCTCCCTCTAATTCGCCTATCTCTCTTTCGCTCTCTCTCTCTCCCGGAGGACCTGAGACCATGTTTCTGATGTTCTGCCTGCAGCTTTGGAACCCTGACCTGTTCACCAGACGTGCTACCTTGGCCCGGACCTGCTGTTTCGTTTCGTCTCTCTCTCTCTCTCTCTCTCTGACCTGTTGCACCCTCTATAACCACTGTGATTATTATTTGACCCTGCTGGTCATCTCTGAACGTTTGAACATCTTGAAGAACAATCTGGCCTTAATGGCCATGTACTCTTATAATCTCCATCTGGCACAGCCAGAAGAGGACTGGCCACCCCTCAGAGCCTGGTTCCTCTCTAGGTTTCTTCCTAGGTTCCTGCCTTTCTAGGGAGTTTTTACTAGCCACTGCACTTCTACATTGCAAAAAGACTAGAAATCATGGTGAATAACAATCTAACACAAGATGCAGTCGAAATAGCAATAGCCTTCAATTCCTACTTTATTGACTCTGTCAGGGTACTGACACAGAACCCCTCCACTGGTTTCTTGGGCTCAGTGCTAGTAAATGATGCTCAACCTGTCTTCATCATAAGGGAGGTTTCTGAGTCAAAGGTAGACAAGGTGATTAGCTCACTAAAGAACTCTAAAGCCAAAGATGTGTTTGGGATGGACTCTACCTTTCTTAAAAACTACAAAGAGTCACTCATTGGCCCCATTACTAAGGTCACCAACACATCTATTGGTCTCGGGGTGTTTCAAGGAGTATGGAAGTCGGCCATAATAACGGCCATCTTTAAATCAGGCGACCCTGCTGATGTGAGTAACTACAGGCCCATTAGTATACTACCTGTGGTGTCAAAGATTGTTGAAAAGTGTGTAGCAGAACAACTGATTGCCCACCTCAACAACAGCCCCTTCACATTACATTCCATGCAGTTTGGCTTCAGAGCGAAACACTCCACAGAAATGGCCAACTGCTTTTTTCTGAAAATGTGAAGTCCAAGATGGACAAAGGGGGGCGTTGTTGGGGCTGTGTTTCTGGACCTAAGGAAGGCTTTGATACTGTTAACCATGAGATTCTCATCACAAAATTGTCCAAGTTCAACTTTTCCCCCGATGCCTTGAGATGGATGAAATCATACCTTGAAGGCAGAACTCAGCGTGTCAGAGTGAGCAATGAGCTGTCGCCCACTCTTAGCTATGATGTGGGTGTGCCCCAAGGGTCAATACTGGGGCCCCTCCTGTTCAGCCTGTACATTAATGATCTGCCTTCTGTCTGTACTGGGTCTGAAGTTCAAATGTATGCAGATGATACAGTGATATATGTGCATGCAAAGAGCAAACAACAAGCTGCACAAGAACTCACTACTGTAATGGTCCAGGTTACAAAGTGGCTCAGTGACTCGTGTTTGCATCTCAATGTGAAAAAAACTGTTTGCATGTTCTTCACAAAGGGGGCAACAGATGCTACTGAGCCAGAAGTCTATGTGTCAGGGAGAAGCTCCAGGGGGTATCTGATTTTAAGTACCTTGGCATCATACTTGATTCCAACCTCTCTTTTAAAAGCATGTGAAAAAGGTAATTCAAATAACCAAATTCAACCTAGCTAATTTCCGATTTATACGAAATTGTTTGACTACAGAGGTAGCAAAACTGTACTTCAAATCTATGATACTCCCCCACTTAACATACTGCTTGGACTAGTTGGGCCCAAGCTTGCTGTACAACAGTAAGACCTATTCAGTCTGTCTACAAACAGGCTCTCAAAGTGCTTGATAGGAAGCCCAATAGCCATCATCACTGTCACATCCTTAGAAAGCATGAGCTACTGAGTTGGGAAAATCTTGTGCAATACACCGATGCATGTCTTGTATTCAAGATCCTAAATGGCTTGGCTCCCCCTCCACTCAGTATTTTTGTTAAACAGAAAACCCAAACATATGGCAGCAGATCCACAAGGGCTGCCATGAGAGGTGACTGTGTAGTTCCCCTAAGGAAAAGCACCTTTAGTAAATCCGCTTTTTCTGTGAGAGCTTCCCATGTCTGGAATACACTGCCATCAGACACACATAACTGCACTACATATCACACTTTCACAAAATGCTTGAAGACATGGCTAAAGGTCAATCAGATTTGTGAACATGGTCCCTAGCTGTGTGTTGCCGCTTTCCATGTCTGTTGTCTGTAACTTGTGAGGTGTGGAAACATTTTGTTGCTTTTATGAATTTTGTCTTGCTGCTTTTTGTTCTATGTTGCTCGGTCTGTATGCTACGTCTTGTTTGTCCTATGTTGCTATGTCTGTATGCTATGTCTTGTTTTATGTTGTTATTGTCTATATTGTAATTGTTTTTAATAACCTGCCCAGGGACTGCGGTTGAAAATTAGCCGGCTGGCTAAAACCGGCACTTTTACTGAAACGTTGATTAATGTGCACTGTCCCTGTAAAAATAAACTCAAACTCAAACTCAAACTCAAACATCTGCATTGCTTGCTCTTTGGGGGGTTTCTGTAAAAAGGGCTTAATAAATACATTTGATTGATTGGTGTGTGTGTGTGTGTGTTTAGGTTGTATGTGTGTGTGTATGCATGTGTGCTCTGGTGTGCTTCAGGAGGCGTATGTGTGGTGTGTGTGTGGTGTGTGTGTGTGTGTGTGTGTGCGCGTGCGTGAGGTGTCCACTCACGCTGTTGATCATGAGGTGCATGATGGTCTTTGGCATTAGATCCCTGATAGACTTGTTGACGATGCCGATGTAGGAATCCACTAGATTCCTTATGGTCTCAACCTGTCTCTCCAGCTGTGGGTCCATAGAGAAGGATTCTGCTGGTCCTGTGTCCTCACTGTCAATCTGGGAGATAGGGGGAGGGAGGGAGATAGGGGGAGGGAGGGAGGGAAAGAGAGGCAGAGAGAGGGAGAGAGAGAGAGAGAGAGAGAGAGAGAGAGAGAGAGAGAGAGAGAGAGAGAGAGAGAGAGAGAGAGAGAGATTTCTTTGTTTAACTCTAACTTACTTTAATGAACTTAGTTCAAACCAGGGGATATGATATCATCATCATGATATCAAACAGGTTTAAAAAATGTAAATGATTGTTGTGAATACCTAGAACTTGTTGATTCTTGTATGACTTCTTTACATGGAGACATTCCATTTTTTAAATAAAAAATACACTCCATAATTAATAACAAAATACTTATTTCTTTATGCTGTTTTAAATGTTTCTGTGCTTCTGACTGGATCATATGTACAGAGAGAGAGGGGGGGAGGGGAGAGAGAGAGAGAGGGGGAGGGAGGAGGGAGAGAGAGAGGAGGGGGGAGGAGGGAGGGAGAGAGAGAGAGAGGAGGGAGAGAGACAGATGGGGGAGGAGAGAGAGAGACAGAGACAGAGACAGAGACAGAGACAGAGACAGAGACAGAGACAGAGACAGAGAGATGAATGAGACACATTGAGAAGGATTCTTCTGGTCCTGTGCTTTCACTGTCAACCTGGCGGAGGGAGAGAGGGGGAGTGTGTGTGCACATGCTTGCGTGTTTATGTATCCATTTGTGTGTGTGTGTGTGTTACTCCCCCAGCGTGCGGTCTGGAGTGTGAAGTCACGATCTCTGCTCGTTGGGTACTGTGTAGCAACCTAGCAGTGACAAAGGTCCTAGTCTGCCCTAGAAAGCCTCTGTAAATTACGATCGCCAGAATGGCCAAACCAATAGTTTTTTAGACACCAGTTTTGGCCTCTAAAATGTGTTTATTATGATCAAGTTTGAACCCCACAGTGAATTGTTTTAAAGTTCGCTAAACATCAAGATATCCAGATATTTCATTAAATAGTGATCCATTCTGACTACTACCTTTGTCATCACACAGGACCACGTGCTGAAACAGACGGCAGGCCTCGAGGCCTCTCTCAGGCAGCATGAAAACGACTACATCGACCATGATCCTCTGCTAGTTACGGCCACTTTCACCATGATCCTTAGCGATTTTTTTTGGGTGGCATTCAGCCCCATCCAGCAATATGGAGCGCTTCAAATTCTGGTTGTAATGTCTATGGTGGCTACATCCTCCTGTGTGTGTTTTACCTGGTCTTTCTCAGGGTAAACTCCAGCTCTGAGGAAAGAAGCCTTCCAGCTGTCGACATCCTCCTGTGTGTCACAGGCCAGCTCTATCTGACGTAGGTCCTTATACACGTTCCTGGAAAAACACACACACACACACACACACACACACACACACACACACAGACGCACACCGTGCACACACACACATGACAAAGTACACACACTCAGTATTTCTAAACGTTACATAAACTGTTTACAGATACACACACACACACACACACACACACACACACACGCGTACGTACGCATACAGATACACACACACCTGGACTCGGTGTTGAAGATGGCGAAGGTGTGTTTTGTGGACATGAAACCTTTCTCCACGTCTCTCAGCTTCAGATTATCTAGAGGCAGCATGTACTTCTTCTCTTTCTCCTGGAAACACACACACAGTTAGACACACAAACAGTTACACACACACACACACAGTTAGACACACACACAGTTAGACATACACACAGTTAGACACACACACAGT
The DNA here is from genome assembly GCF_020615455.1 of Coregonus clupeaformis. Lineage (NCBI taxonomy): Eukaryota > Metazoa > Chordata > Actinopteri > Salmoniformes > Salmonidae > Coregonus > Coregonus clupeaformis. The sequence goes on along the minus strand of NW_025533672.1, from coordinate 511,732 downwards.
TAGACACACACACAGTTACACACACACACACACACAGTTAGACATACACACAGTTAGACACACACACAGTTAGACACACAAACAGTTACACACACACACACACAGTTAGACACACACACAGTTAGACACACACACAGTTAGACACACACACAGTTACACACACACACAGTTACACACACACACACACAGTTAGACACACACACAGTTAGACACACACACAGTTAGACACACACACACAGTTAGACACACACACAGTTACACACACACACACACACACACAGTTACACACACACACACACAGTTAGACACACACACAGTTAGACACACACACAGTTACACACACACACACAGTTAGACACACACACAGTTAGACACACAAACAGTTAGACACACACACAGTTAGACATACACACAGTTACACACACACACACCTAGTTATACATACAGACACACACACACACACACACAGTTAGACACATTGCAAAAGGACATAATCTGTTTCAGTAGTTATCTAGTTAGTTAGCTAACTATCTAGGTGACATCATCTGTTTCAGTAGTTATCTAGTTAGTTAGCTAACTATCTAGGTGACATCTGTTTCAGTAGTTATCTAGTTAGTTAGCAAACTATCTAGGTGACATCATCTGTTTCAGTAGTTATCTAGTTAGTTAGCAAACTATCTAGGTGACATCATCTGTTTCAGTAGTTATCTAGTTAGTTAGCTAACTATCTAGGTGACATCATCTGTTTCAGTAGTTATCTAGTTAGTTAGCTAACTATCTAGGTGGCATCATCTGTTTCAGTAGTTATCTAGTTAGTTAGCTAACTATCTAGGTGGCATCATCTGTTTCAGTAGTTATCTAGTTAGTTAGCTAACTATCTAGGTGGCATCATCTGTTTCAGTAGTTATCTAGTTAGTTAGCTAACTATCTAGGTGGCATCATCTGTTTCAGTAGTTATCTAGTTAGTTAGCTAACTATCTAGGTGACATCATCTGTTTCAGTAGTTATCTAGTTAGTTAGCTAACTATCTAGGTGGCATCATCTGTTTCAGTAGTTATCTAGTTAGTTAGCTAACTATCTAGGTGGCATCATCTGTTTCAGTAGTTATCTAGTTAGTTAGCTAACTATCTAGGTGGCATCATCTGTTTCAGTAGTTATCTAGTTAGTTAGCTAACTATCTAGGTGGCATCATCTGTTTCAGTAGTTATCTAGTTAGTTAGCTAACTATCTAGGTGGCATCATCTGTTTCAGTAGTTATCTAGTTAGTTAGCTAACTATCTAGGTGGCATCATCTGTTTCAGTAGTTATCTAGTTAGTTAGCTAACTATCTAGGTGGCATCATCTGTTTCAGTAGTTATCTAGTTAGTTAGCTAACTATCTAGGTGGCATCATCTGTTTCAGTAGTTATCTAGTTAGTTAGCTAACTATCTAGGTGGCATCATCTGTTTCAGTAGTTATCTAGTTAGTTAGCTAACTATCTAGGTGGCATCATCTGTTTCAGTAGTTATCTAGTTAGTTAGCTAACTATCTAGGTGGCATCATCTGTTTCAGTAGTTATCTAGTTAGTTAGCTAACTATCTAGGTGACATCATCTGTTTCAGTAGTTATCTAGTTAGTTAGCTAACTATCTAGGTGACATCATCTGTTTCAGTAGTTATCTAGTTAGTTAGCTAACTATCTAGGTGGCATAATCTGAATATCATGAATGTCCAAGACAGTAGCGGTCTCTGGTTGAGGGTCGGACCCGGTCCGGTCCGGTCAAGCCACTAGCCACAGTATTATGCTAGCTTTGGGAACTTGGCTAGCTAGCTTGTAGGGATGTAACGATTCACCAATATGCATCGGTCCCTGGTTCAAATGTTTAAGAAACGAGTGCATCGGTCTTCCATACAACCCCCCACACACACACACACACACTCCCTCCCCCCTTACCTCCTCATCCTTGTACCAGGACAGTGACTCTGCAGTCAGGACGAACCAGTAGTCTTTGGAACCCCCCTTCATAATGCTTATGTTGATAGTGAGCCAGCCCCTCCGGATCACCTACACACAGCGGGACAGACCATTAGTTCAGGATAGGGGAGTGAGAGAGTGAGAGTGACAGAGAGAGAGGGAGTAAGATAGAGAGAGAGACAGAGAGAGAGGAGGGTCGTTTTTTGTGGTACCTGGTTTGGCATCACTCTCTTCTTGTTGTTAACAGCAGCAGTAACAGCGGTCCTCTGTTGCGCGCTGCAGGGGAGACAGAGACCAGATAGGCATGGGCTAGAAGGAGTTTAGGGAAGTGAACAAGTGCACACTTTGGGAGAAAGGAGAGATAATTGGGACGCAGCCGTGGACAACTGACATGAAGTGGACTACTGACAAAGTTGAAAGGTCGTTGCTAGGGGTTACATAGGTGAAAGTTGAAAGGTCGTTGATAGGGGTTACATAGCCAGGTTAAGGTTGAAAGGTCATTGCTAGGGGTTACATAGTCAGGTAAAAGTTGAAAGGTCATTGCTAGGAGGTACATAGTCAGGTGAATGTTGCTAGGAGTTACAAGTAGGTCAACTCACTTTGCGAAGCCAATGAAATCCTCATGGTTTGTGTTGATGTAAGACAGCTCAATGTCAATCAACAGCAGCACCTGAGACAGAGAGACAGACAGACAGGACAGACAGAACAGGTCAGCCTCTCTTTCTCTCCCACTCTCTCCATCCTGCCCCTATCTCTCTCTATGTCTCTCTCTCTCCATCTCTCTCTCTCTCCATCCTGCCCCTATCTCTCTCTCTCTCTCATCTCTCTCTCGCTCCATCCTGCCCCTATCTCTCTCCATCTCTCTCTCTCTCTATCCTGCCCCTATCTCTCTCTATATCTCTCTCTCTCCATCCTGCCCCTATCTCTCCATATCTCTCTCTCTCTCTCCATCCTGCCCCTATCTCTCTATATGTCTCTCTCTCTCCATCCTGCCCCTATCTCTCTCCATCTCTCTCTCTCTCTCCATCTCTCTCTCTCTCCATCCTGCCCCTATCTCTCTCCATCTCTCCCTCTCTCCATCTCTCCCTCTCACCTGTTCTTTGGTTTTGATGTCCCTCTCTCTGACGTAGGTTGTGACGATTCTCTCCGTCTCTTCTCTCAGTCTGGGGTAGGAGCCAAGCTGTGGACCAACACACAATACTGCAGGTACTGACGGTACACACACACACACACACACACACACACACACGAACGCAAACACACACACACACACAAACGCAAACACACACATGAACGCATGAATGCAAACACATACCCACACACACACAAGTACGTTCATGCACACACACTTCCACACAAACAAACAATCACACACACATGCATGCACATGCACACGCCTCTCTTTCACTCAGACACACACACACACTAACGCACACACACACACACCCATCCAGCCAAACAAGCACACCCCTAGTGATGGACATGCATGTATAGGGGACAGACAGTTCAACATAGAGGGGTCATGCAGATAGGACATTGATCCTGCTTGGTAGTATATCTGATATAAACTAACATCAACCAGTTTGAATCTAGGAAAACCAGTTTAAACTAACACAAACTGGTTTGAGGCTAGTTTTATCTGATTTAGGAGATTTCGATCTGGTTTTAGCCAGCATGCTCACAATACTGTAATCGATATCCCACAGGTATCCCAAGCTGAGCACTAATACCATGTGATTGATTTAGTGACGGGAGTCCAACTCTGTCTGCTGGTTGAGTTATCGTCCCTCAGCTTGTCTCCAGTTAAGACCTCGACAACCAGGTCAGGGGAGTTCCTAACTAACCTGTCTGAATGGATCAAATCTAGTACAAGTGAGGGAGGAGTGAAGACCTGCAGACATGGAATGGGTTTGACACCTGTGATTTAGCATGTTAGTACAAGGCGAGTTAGGGAACAGAGGTGAGAGTCAGAGAGTGGATTTAAAGAGACAGGAGGAACGTTCTGATTGGTCAAAGTATAGGTTGAGTGACTGGACATGGTTGGGTAAGCATAGGAAAGGGTGTGTCACACAGAATGTCTTCCCCCTGAGCTACATAGGGTGAACGATAAAGACAAAGGTTCCGGGGTTGACGTTTTAAGCTGAGGTAAGGGGAGGTGAGTGTTTTGATTGGATAATTGAGGGAGGGGCGGGGTGAAGGGAGGTTAAAGCAACAATCACTGTGCTGTGGGGGGTGAGAGGAGCTGGCTGTGGGTTCAGAGGGAGGGGCTGTTGGATTTAGGAGCAGAGGTTACGTTCCAGGCCGACTACATAGAGCCCCACAGCGGAGGTGTCATAATACCCATAAAACCTAGCGGTCAAACAGGGAAATGGTTCCAATCGTTTTTCCACCATTCATTTTTCCCATAGAGGATTTTAGAAACACTTAATATGTGTAGGCTTACCCTGGCATGATGTTTTGATAACCATGTAAATCTCTCTATGACAAGGTGACTTTAATCAATATATTCAGCAACTCTCAGATTCAAAAATGCTAATTAGCATAAAAGTAGACATCATTCAAGACTACAAATCCCTGCAAGCTCCTGCACGTCATCTCTAGCTGACACCTTTGCTAACAGATATTGTGTCAATTTAAAACTTGCACAAGACAGTTCACAAAATTGTCAATTTAAAGGAATTTAGCCAATTTATTCATTACTAAATTGAGCTAATATTAGATAGTTAATCCAGAGATTCTTACCTTTGCCTCGATTCGGCAGTCTCGTCGAGATCATCATGGCATTAGTAGTTCTTTATAATAGCCACATTAGCAGCTAAATAGTATTTCCTTTTTGGGGGGTAAATACAGGCGACTATATTTATAAAATCACCTTGTCCCAGAGAGAGAGATTTACACGGTTATCAAAACGTCACGCCAGGGTAAACCTACACGAAACACAGCCCTTATTTTAAGTGTAAAATCCCCTATGGGAAAAATGAATGGTGGAAAAACAATTGGAGCCATTTCCTTGTTTGACTGCTAGGTTTTATGGGTATTATGCCTCATACTGTGTTACTCTATTGCAGTCGTTGCATTGTATCAAACAATGGTTGCGCACACGTCACTGACTGTGCAGTCAGGCATCAGAATGCTATATCATATGTTGTGGTTAGCTGTTAAATATGCTAAACACCTATCCAGGCGTTGTGAGATCTGGCTTACGTAGTCAGATGTAGTCAGCCTGGAATGCGGCCAATGCTAATGGGGGGGGTTAGTGACTATACAGACAGCAATAATTCTACCCAGAGGGGTGAGGAGAAGTTCAATCAACTGGGGGAGTGGAGGGAGAGGAGGAGGGGGTGGAGGGAGGGAGGAGGGAGGGAGGGAGGGAGGCGGGGGGAGGGAGAGGAGGAGGGGGGTGGAGGGGAGACTGGTAGGAGAAGTAGGAGAAACACAATTCTCTTCATTCTCTCCATCCATCAATCTATTGGGTACGTTCCAATAATACCTCTGTCCTCCTAGAAGTGTACACTCGTTCCCTACTTCCCTCAAAATCTAAACGCATTAGATTGGTGGAGGCAGTCCCCTGTAGCTCAGTCCCCTGTAGCTCAGTCCCCTGTAGCTCAGTCCCCCCTGTAGCTCAGTCCCCTGTAGCTCAGTCCCCTGTAACTCAGTCCCCTAGCTCAGTCCCCTGTAACTCAGTCCCCTGTAACTCAGTCCCTGTAGCTCAGTCCCCTGTAGCTCAGTCCCTGTAGCTCAGTCCTGTAGCTCAGTCCCCTGTAGCTCAGTCCCCCGTAGCTCAGTCCCCTGTAGCTCAGTCCCTGTGGCTCAGTCCCCTGTAGCTCAGTCCCTGTAGCTCAGTCCCCTGTGGCTCAGTCCCTGTAGCTCAGTCCCTGTAGCTCAGTCCCCTGTAGCTCAGTCCCCTGTAGCTCAGTCCCCTGTGGCTCAGTCCCCTGTAACTCAGTCCCCTGTAGCTCAGTCCCCTGTAACTCAGTCCCCTGTAGCTCAGTCCCCTGTAGCTCAGTCCCCTGTAGCTCAGTCCCCTGTAGCTCAGTCCCCTGTAGCTCAGTCCCCTGTAGCTCAGTCCCCTGTAGCTCAGTCCCCTGTAGCTCAGTTGGTAGAGCATGGCGCTTGCAACGCCAGGGTTGTGCTAAATGACTAAAAATGTAAAATGAGGCGTGGGGCTAGAGAGGGAGTTTCCACAGTAATTTCCTTTCAAATCAGTGAAGGGAAGTGAACGAGTGTACTCTTTGGGAGTAAGGAGAGATAAACTGGACGCAGCTGCTATCCCTCCTCCTCTCTTCCCTCCTCCTCTCCATCTTTCTCTCCACTGTGGTTCTTCTTCTCTCTTTACCTTTCCGCTACACTTCCTGACGAGGGTGGTGAGCTCGGACACGACGAGGTCGACGCATTTCAGACAGGGCTCTTTCAGTTTAATGATCTGCTTTTTCACTATGGCCTCAAAGGCAAGGTCAGGGGTGAACAGGCCCGTTCTGGAGCATCATGGGAGATGTAGTTTATCACGGTAGGGCAGGAGAAGGAGGAGTCAGGGAGTTGGAGGGGTCATGGTGGGGATGAGTCAGGGAAGTGGTAGGAGTCCGGAAGTGATAGAAACAGATTAAGAGAGGGAGAGACGTGGTAGAGCAGTGAAAGAGGGAAATAAAATAAAAGAGAGAGATAGAGGGAGAGGGAGAAGAACAAAGAAAGAGAGAGAGAAAAGTCATTTTGTTTAGTCAGTTAGTTCTTACTGGCATCTGTTACTAAACCAAAACAAGGAGCAGGTAGGCATCCCACAATCCTTCAGGATAATACAGGAAAAGGAAGTAAGTCTTTGAAATCCACTAAGTCACATGGTATTTCTGTGTGTCTGCGTATGTCCGCATGCGTGTCAACCAGCAGCTTGTCTTGAGGGGGAACCAGAGACACATAAACAGTCTCTCACACATCTAACAGCACAACACCCTGAAAACACTACAAGACAAGCTAGCTCCACATCGCCCTCCCTGTGGCCAGGCGTAGCATGACAGGCATTACAGGCTCCACGCTCTCTGGGGGGGGAAGTCTTCCCTAAGTACAGATCTAGGATCAGCTTCCCCTCCCCTAATTCAAACCTAAACTAATTGTTAACCATTAGTGGGGAAAATGCTAAACTGACCCCAGATCAGCGTCTAGGGACAACTTTACCCTACATAGTGCTGTACCATGCAGTGCGCTACCCTGGTTAGCATGGTAGCATTAAAGGCTAGCTTCATAGCGCCCCCATGTGGCCTGAAGTAGCATAACAGGGCATTACAGGCTCCATGCAGTGCGGTACCTTATTGGTGCACTGGCGCACGGTGTTGATGAGCTCCTGGATCACCAGGTCCATACATTTCAGACAGGGCTCTTTCAGCTTAATGATCTGCTTTTTCACTATGGCCTCAAAGGCTAGGTCAGGGGTGAACAGACCCGTTCTGGAGGGGGCAAACAGACAGACACACAGACATGTAGGTAGAGGCGGATTGACAGACAGGTAGACAGACAGACATGTGGGTAGAGACAGACAGACAGACACAGACAGACAGACAGACAGACAGACAGACAGACAGACAGACAGACAGACAGACAGACAGACAGACAGACAGACAGACAGACAGACAGACATGTGGGTAGAGGCGGATTGACAGACAGGTAGACAGACAGACATGTGGGTAGAGACAGACAGACAAAGGTTTCCGTTAGCCGTTAATAGCCGGCTTTTGGCCAATGAAAAGCCGATAAATAACATTGCCGCAGACCAATTGTCCAGGAGAAGAAGAAACAATCCCATTGTGACATCATTGATGGAAACACCAGTGGATGGAAATACATTTGACCGGTCATGCTTATCCGTCTATAGGTTAATTTTCATAATATATTGGCATTAAAATTGGCGCATGTACAGTATATGCATTATGGATCTTCTTTATCACAAATGCTACAGCATCTCAAATAGCAAATGCAGAGGCAACGGAAGGCAGGCTTCATCAGCGCGTCACCCAGTAGCCAAAGGAACAATCCTGGTCATATCAGCAACCCCATGCTAGATGATGCATATTAGATCTCCGCTCGTTCTACATTTCCAACAGATATTTTAATCTCTGTCACATGAAACCGCTCACATGCGCGGTTCGCCTTTTGACAACGGTGTGTTCCCGCTAATTGTATTATGGAAGGAACACTCAGCCTGCTGCTCCACTTATAATAAATCAATAACATTTTATCAACATTTTAAACTAAAGGTTCTGATCTGTTGCATCAGACATGTACATACTGGTGGTATGAATTTGGGATCTCTCGTCCCATAACTGTCCCAGGGTCAGTTTGGAATAGGACATTTATTTCTCGACAAGCTGGCCAATAGAATAGGTAAACTTTTCTACTATGGGGGATAGTAGAGTGACATGGGCTAGTGATTTTGCTGTTCGTTACTCATCTTGTTGCCTGAGGAAAAGTAAATGTGGACAGTTATTCTAACATGTTGGAAGTGCGCATCAGAATTAGGTAAGAAGGACAGCACACTCGTTGCATCCTTGACTTGCATGTTCTGTTAAGATTAATTACCATAATCTAAATGTGATTTTATGTCATTCCTGAGCACAGTGGGTGGACGCCCTAATCAGGTTACGCACCCAATGCATATGGGTCCTGTACATTTATCAAATGTCCGGTAAATAATAATGCTGCCGGTCAAATGTCCGGCTCCACACTTTCCTAACGGAAACCCTGAGACAGACACGTAGGTAGAGACAGACAGACAGACTTGTAGGTAGAGACAGACAGACAGACATGTAGGTAGATGGACAGAGAGAAAGGCTTGTAGGTAGAGAAAGGGAGAGTGTGAGAGAGAGAGAGAGAGAGAGAGCGAGAGAGAGACAGCGAGAGAGAGTAGAGAGAGAGAGAGAGAGAGAGAGAGAGAGAGAGAGAGAGAGAGAGAGAGAGAAAGGCTTGTAGATATATAGACAGACAAACTTATAATATAATAATAATATGATATGCCATTTAGCAGACGCTTTTATCCAAAGCGACTTACAGTCATGTGTGCATACATTTTTACGTATGGGTGGTCCCGGGGATCGAACCCACTACCCTGGCGTTACAAGCGCCACGCTCTACCAATTGAGCTACAGAGGACCACTTGTAGACAGACAGTCAGATAGAGAGACAGACAGGTAGATAGAGAGAGACAGACAGGTAGATAGAGAGAGAGAGACAGGTAGATAGAGAGACAGACAGACAGGTAGATAGAGAGAGACAGACAGACAGGTAGATAGAGAGAGACAGACAGGTAGATAGAGAGAGACAGACAGGTAGATAGAGACAGACAGGTAGATAGAGACAGACAGGTAGATAGAGACAGACAGGTAGATAGAGAGAGACAGACAGGTAGATAGAGAGAGACAGACAGGTAGATAGAGAGACACAGACAGGTAGATAGAGAGACACAGACAGGTAGATAGAGAGAGACAGACAGGTAGATAGAGAGAGACAGACAGGTAGATAGAGACAGACATGTAGATAGAGACAGACAGGTAGATAGAGACAGACAGGTAGATAGAGAGAGACAGACAGGTAGATAGAGAGACAGACAGGTAGATAGAGAGACACAGACAGGTAGATAGAGAGAGACAGACAGGTAGATAGAGAGAGACAGACAGGTAGATGGAGAGAGACAGACAGGTAGATAGAGAGAGACAGACATGTAGATAGAGAGACAGACAGACAGGTAGATAGAGAGAGACAGACAGGTAGATAGAGAGAGACAGACAGGTAGATAGAGAGAGACAGACAGGTAGATAGAGAGAGACAGACAGGTAGATAGAGAGACAGACAGACAGGTAGATAGAGAGAGACAGACAGACAGGTAGATAGAGAGAGACAGACAGGTAGATAGAGAGAGACAGACAGGTAGATAGAGACAGACAGGTAGATAGAGACAGACAGGTAGATAGAGACAGACAGGTAGATAGAGAGAGACAGACAGGTAGATAGATAGAGAGAGACAGACAGGTAGATAGAGAGAGACAGACAGGTAGATAGAGAGAGACAGACAGGTAGATAGAGAGACACAGACAGGTAGATAGAGAGAGACAGACAGGTAGATAGAGAGAGACAGACAGGTAGATAGAGACAGACAGGTAGATAGAGACAGACAGGTAGATAGAGACAGACAGGTAGATAGAGAGAGACAGACAGGTAGATAGATTGAGACAGACAGGTAGATAGAGAGAGACAGACAGGTAGATAGAGACAGACAGGTAGATAGAGAGAGACAGACAGGTAGATAGAGACAGACATGTAGATAGAGAGACAGACAGACAGGTAGATAGAGACAGACAGGTAGATAGAGAGAGACAGACAGGTAGATAGAGAGAGACAGACAGGTAGATAGAGACAGACAGGTAGATAGAGAGACAGACAGACAGGTAGATAGAGAGAGACAGACAGGTAGATAGAGAGAGACAGACATGTAGATAGAGAGACAGACAGACAGGTAGATAGAGAGAGACAGACAGGTAGATAGAGAGAGACAGACATGTAGATAGAGAGACAGACAGACAGGTAGATACTTGCCTCACTCCGTGGATGTTCTTGATGGCATAACTGATCTCTCTCCTCAACTCCTTCTCATCAAACTCCATCTGAACACAACACACAGAATCAGTGTGTGTCTGTGTTTTGGGTTTTACTAGGTACCAGACGTCCTCACAGGACAGTAAAACAAGGAACGTTTGAACAAGTGGGGACATTTCGCCGGTTCAGGGTTAGGGGTTAGGCTTAGGTTTAGGTTTAGGGTTAGGTTTAGGTTCAGGGTTAGGGGTTAGGCTTAGGTTTAGGTTTAGGGTTAGGGTTAGGGGTTAGGGGTTAGGTTTAGGTTTAGGTTTAGGGTTAGGGTTAGGGTTAGGGGTTAGGGGTTAGGTTTAGGTTTAGGTTTAGGGTTAGGGGTTAGGGGTTAGGTTTAGGTTTAGGGTTAGGTTTAGGGTTAGGGGTTAGGGTTAGGTTTAGGTTTAGGGGTTAGGGTTAGGTTTAGGGTTAGGGAAAATAGGATTTTGATTGGGAATACATTTTTGGGTCCCCACGAGGATAGTAAAACAAATGTGTGTGTGTGTACCTTGACCAGTTCAAAGGGGAATCTCTCGTGGAAGATCCTGTTGATTCTAGCTCCTCCAGAGAGCTCCACTGTATCCACCTGATCTCCTGATCCCTCAATACGCTTCTCAAAGTCTACACCAAACTGCTGAACCATCCTAAACACACACACACACACACACACAAACATAGACGCATGCACACAGACACACAAACACGCACTCATATATATATATACACATACACACAGTCATATCATAAAAGTACTGACTGTGAGGATACGGTTTATTAATGTGTGTGTGTGTATACTGACTGCAGTAGGGCTTTGGTCTTGCGTGTAGGGTCGTCTGGTTTGAAGTTCTTGTATTCCTCCACCTCTTTCTCCAGAGATAGAAGCTGGCTCTGGAGCTTACTACGTAACCCTGGCAACGTGTCCCGGATGTGGTTGGTCAGTTGCTAGAGGGGGAGGGGGGATGGGGGAGAGAGTTGAAATGGGTATATGGTGACAAAAAAAAGGAAGGATGAAGAGAGAGAGAGAGAAAGAGAGAGAGAGAGAGAGAGAGAGAGAGAGAGAGAGAGAGAGAGAGAGAGAGAGAGAGAGAGAGAGAGAGAGAGCGAGAGAGAGAGAGAGAGATAGAGAGAGAGAGAGACAGAGTAATGCTGATCGATTCAAGGGACATTTTCAACTTCAAATTCATCATCTTCAGCACCACCCCAACATCAACATATGTGAAAATGGGGTGTTTCTGGGTTTTTGTTGTAAAAAGGATAGAGGAAGATAAGTGTTTCCAATGACATCATCAACCAATTAGTAAACAATTAGTAGGCAATGCCTAATCATAATTGGTTAAAATCTCATGATGAACACCGATGATGTCATTGGAAACACTTATCTTCCTCTATCTTTTTTACAACAAAAACACCCCATTTTCACATATGTTGATGTTGGGGTGGTGCTGAAGTTGAAAATGTCCCTTGAATCGATCAGCATCTCTCTCTCTGTCTCTGTCTCTGTCTCTGTCTCTCTCTCTCTCTCTCTCTCTCTCTCTCTCTCTCTCTCTCTCTCTCTCTCTCTCTCTCTCTCTCTCTCTCTCTCTCTCTCTCTCTCTCTCTCTCTCTCTCTCTCTCTCTCTCTCTCTCTCTCTCTCTCTCTCTCTCTCTCTCTCTCTCTCTCTCTCTCTCTCTCTCTCTCTCTCTCTCTCTCTCTCTCTCTCTCTATATATATATATAATAGTAATATACACAACTGAAATACTGTATTATTTCATAGTAATTTCCTATTTTTCTATTGATGTCTACCCAATGTGCACCTGACAGAGACAATGGAATATTTTCAATGTTTTGGCATTTTGAATGTTCACTATTTTTGGCTTTGGAATGTTCATTAAAAAGCTCTAGAATCATTGTTAGGTCATTATTTCATAAGGAAACCCCTGATTATTGTTTTTATACTCAAACTGAAAACGAACCAACCTCAAAAAGCACTAATCACTCAGCACAGAGACAGAGACAGAGACAGAGACAGAGACAGAGACAGAGACAGAGACAGAGACAGAGACAGAGACAGAGACAGAGAGACTAAATAATGGTGTTCCAAAAAAGATACAGTTGCCAGGACCACAAATACAAATTCCATCTAGACACCGTTGCCCTAGAGCACACAAAGAACTATACATACCTCGGCCTAAACATCAGGTAACTTCCACAAAGCTGTGAACGATCTGAGAGACAATGCAAGAAGGGCCTTCTGTGCCATCAAAAGGAACATAAGATTCGACATACCAATTAGGATCTGGCTAACAATACTTGAATCAGTTATAATTACAACCCATTGCCCTTTATGGTTGGGAGGTCTGGGGTCCGCTCACCAAGAATTCACAAAATGGGACAAACACCAAATTGATACTGCATGCAGAATTCTGCAAAAATATCCTCTGTGTACAACATAAACACAAAATAATGCATGCAGAGCAGAAGTAGGCCGATACCCGCTAATTATCCTAATCCAGAAAAGAGACGTTAAATTCTACAACCACCTAAAAGGAAACGATTCCCAAACCTCCCATAACAAAGCCATCACCTACAGAGAGATGAACCTGGAGAAGAGCCTCCTAAGCAAGCTGGTCCTGGGGCTCTGTTCACAAACACAAACAGACCCCACAGAGCCCCAGGACAGCGACACAATTAGACCCAACCATTGGACACATTGGAAAGAATTTACAAAAAAACAGAGCAAACTGGAATGCTATTTGTCCCTAAACAGAGAGTACACAGTGGCAGAATACCTGACCACTGTGACTGACCCAAAATTAAGGAAATCTTTGACTATGTACAGACTCAGTGAGCATAGCCTTGCTATTGAGAAAGGCCACCGAAGGCAGACCTGGCTCTCAAGAGAAGACAGGCTATGTGCACACTGCCCACAAAATGAGGTGGAAACTGAGCTGCACTTCCTAACTTCCTGCCAAATGTATGACCATATTAGAGACACATATTTCCCTCAGATTACACAGACCCACAAATAATTAGAAAACAAATCCAATTTGGATAAACTCCCATATCTATTGGGTGAAATACCAGTGTGCCATCACGGCAGCAAGATTTGTGACCTGTTGCCACAAGAAAAAGGCAACCAGTGAAGGACAAACACCATTGTAAATACAACCCATATTTATGTTTTTTTAATTTATTTAACTATTTGCACGTCATTACAACACTGTACATAGCTATAATATGACATTTGAAATGTCTTTATTATTTTGGAACTTTTGTGAGTGTAATGTTTACTGTTAATATTTATTGTTTATTTCACTTTTATTTGTTATCTACTTCACTTGCTTTGGCAATGTTAACATGTGTTTTCCATGCCAATAAAGCCCTTAAATTGAAATTGAATTGAGAGAGAGACAGAGAAGAGAGACAGTAGATATAGCGTCTACATATCTAACCTGGTTGAGTGTTTTCTGTAGATGTGGTGTTCCCATGCGGTCAGCTATGTGTCTGTATCCTGGATGAGACAGGAAGAACTTCCTCTCTGCACCCAAAGCTGCTTTAATATCCTTCCTGCCGTCAATATCCTTCTGACTACGATTCACCACCCCAATGTAACCTGGAGAGGAGTAGAGGAGAGGAGGAGAGAGGAGAGGAGTAGAGGAGAGGAGGAGAGAGGAGAGAGTAGAGGAGAGGAGGAGAGAGAGAGGAGTAGGGAGAGGGTAGAGAGAGAGTAGAGGAGAGGAGGAGAGAGGAGAGGAGTAGAGGAGAGGGAGAGAGAGAGAGGAGTAGAGGAGAGGAGTAGAGGAGAGGAGTAGAGGAGAGGAGTAGAGGAGAGAGGAGAGAGGAGAGATGGTTATTATCCTGTTATGACCTGCAGGGAGCAGGTTATAACAGGTGTGTGTGTGTGTGTGTGTGTGTGTGTGTGTGTGTGTGTGTGTGTGTGTGTGTGTATGTGTGTCTCACCCTGCGTAGCGGCAGTAGTTTATTCTCTGAATGTCCCGTGCGTCAGTCCCCTCATCCATCAGGTCCAGCTTGAGTGATCACTCCGATGAGTACGTAACCCTGGGAACACATAGGTCAACACACAGGTCAGTCTCTGTGGCAACAATCTACTAGCTCTCAAACATCTCCACTCTCTCTCTCAAACATCCCATTATATGAATAGATCAGGTAAGAGTTCGACCAAAACCATGGAAATGCCACTTTTATGCAGCGAAAACAGCCAAATATATCCAAATCGGAGTTTAGTAACCACATTGTGGGCCTGTTAGAAGACATAAAATATGACGAATTTGCCTGACACACACACACACACACACACACACACAGACAGACAGACATAACCCCTCTCTGCCCCCCCTCCCTACCTTGAGGGTCGACCTCCTTAGATATCTTGAGAGCATCAGAGTTGGCCAGATCCTGGTTAGCTGGAGTCACAGCCAGGATCAGACAGGACTCTTTAGTTATGAACTGCGTATAACAGGATCAGACAGGGTTCTTTAGTTATGAACTGCATATAACAGGATCAGACAGGATGCTTTAGTGATGAACTGCATATAACAGGATTAGACAGGACTCTTTAGTTATGAACTGCATATAACAGGATCAGACGGGGTTATTTAGTTATGAACTGCATATAATAGGATCAGACAGGACTCTTTAGTTATGAACTGCATATAACAGGATCAGACAGGATTACTTAGTGATGAACTGCATATAACAGGATCAGACAGGACTCTTTAGTTATGAACTGCATATAGAAAATATACTTTTTAGCACATAAAAAATAAGATAAGACTATATTACTTTAAAGGGGCAATCAGCAGTTGAAACAACAATACATTTCCCTCCCGGCCTCTGCTTCGTTAAAAAGCTGCGGGATGGGCCTGGGGAAATGTAACCACTCTCAAATTCATAGGCACAGCTATGGATGCAAGGACTGACCATCCATGATATCACAATTATAGTTTTAACCATGTTATGAGGCTATATAGTGTTTGTTCACATTTACATTGTTTCCAAAAAAAGTAGAACAAGCTTTTGTTTTGGGTTCTGATGCGGTACAACAGTTGAACTAAACTCATGAAGCACTAACACGTTATATTCTTCAAGAATCCATGGGTACATATCATTAATTTATAAATCCAAAAATGGATGTAGCAACTGCAGATTGCCCCTTTAACATATACTTCATTACTTTAACATTTACTTTATTACTCTTTTGATATGAACTGCACAGAACACAGAAGATGTACTATATTACTTTAATATTTACCTAATTACAGTAAGATATACTGTATATCTGCCTAAAAACACACGTGACCCGCCCTCCTGAAACGTTCTAACCCAAAGTGGAGACATTTCAGGCTGAGGAGTGAGTTTCAATCCCTCAATCCCCATTGATTATACACTAAATATAGAATAAGGTGTCATCTGGTCAAAATAATTACACTATCTAGGGAATAGGGTGCCAGTTGGGAATAGGGTGCCAGCTGGGAATAGGGTGCCAGTTGGGAATAGGGTGTCAGTTGGGAATAGGGTGCTGTTTGGGAATAGGGTGCTGTTTGGGAATAGGGTGCCAGTAGGGAATAGGGTGCCAGTTGGGAATAGGGTGCCAGTAGGGAATAGGGTGCCAGTTGGGAATAGGGTGCCAGTTGGGAATAGGGTGCCAGTTGGGAATAGGGTGCCAGTAGGGAATAGGGTGCCAGTTGGGAATAGGGTGCCAGTTGGGAATAGGGTGTCAGTTGGGAATAGGGTGCTGTTTGGGAATAGGGTGCCAGTAGGGAATAGGGTGCCAGTTGGGAATAGGGTGTCAGTTGGGAATAGGGTGCCAGTAGGGAATAGGGTGCCAGTTGGGAATAGGGTGTCAGTTGGGAATAGGGTGCAGTTGGGAATAGGGTGCTGTTTGGGAATAGGGTGCCAGTAGGGAATAGGGTGCCAGTTGGGAATAGAGTGCTGTTTGGGAATAGGGTGCCAGTTGGAAATAGGGTGCTGTTTGGGAATAGGGTGCCAGTAGGGAATAGGGTGCCAGTTGGGAATAGGGTGTCAGTTGGGAATAGGGTGCCAGTTGGGAATAGAGTGCTGTTTGGGACCCTAACCACAGTCTCTGACCTGCATCAGCATGTCTCTGATCTGGTGCTCGATGTCGATTGGCTGGTCTCCCACCGCTACCTTAGTCATCCCTGGTAGATCTATAAGGGTCAGGTTTAACACTGAGGAGGGAGGGAGGAGGGGGGGTTCGAAAAGGGAGGGTGAGAGGGAGGGACAGAGAGAGAGAGGGAGAGATTGAATGATTAAATTCAAATGGAAAATGTATTTGCTCATTGTACATCTATCTACAGAGGGAGAGGTAGAGTATGTATGTGTGTATAACTGCATTCAGGATTGTGTGTTTGCATGAACATACAGTGGGGAAAAAAAGTATTTAGTCAGCCACCAATTGTGCAAGTTCTCCCACTTAAAAAGATGAGAGAGGCCTGTAATTTTCATCATAGGTACACGTCAACTATGACAGACAAATTGAGAATTTTTTTTCCAGAAAATCACATTGTAGGATTTTTAATGAATTTATTTGCAAATTATGGTGGAAAATAAGTATTTGGTCACCTACAAAGAAACAAGATTTCTGGCTCTCACAGACCTGTAACTTCTTATTTAAGAGGCTCCTCTGTCCTCCACTCGTTACCTGTATTAATGGCACCTGTTTGAACTTGTTATCAGTATAAAAGACACCTGTCCACAACCTCAAACAGTCACACTCCAAACTCCACTATGGCCAAGACCAAAGAGCTGTCAAAGGACACCAGAAACAAAATTGTAGACCTGCACCAGGCTGGGAAGACTGAATCTGCAATAGGTAAGCAGCTTGGTTTGAAGAAATCAACTGTGGGAGCATTTATTAGGAAATGGAAGACATACAAGACCACTGATAATCTCCCTCGATCTGGGGGCTCCATGCAAGATCTCACCCCGTGGGGTCAAAATGATCACAAGAACGGTGAGCAAAAATCCCAGAACCACACGGGGGACCTAGTGAATGACCTGCAGAGAGCTGGGACCAAAGTAACAAAGCCTACCATCAGTAACACACTACGCCGCCAGGGACTCAAATCCTGCAGTGCTAGACGTGTCCCCCTGCTTAAGCCAGTAAATGTCCAGGCCCGTCTGAAGTTTGCTAGAGTGCATCCAGAAGAGGATTGGGAAAATGTCATATGGTCAGATGAAACCAAAATATAACTTTTTGGTAAAAACTCAACTCGTCGTGTTTGGAGGACAAAAAATGCTGAGATGCATCCAAAGAACACCATACCTACTGTGAAGCATGGGGGTGAAAACATCATGCTTTGGGGCTGTTTTTTCTGCAAAGGGACCAGGATGACTGATCCGTGTAAAGGGAAAGAATGAATGGGGCCATGTATCGTGAGATTTTGAGTGAAAACCTCCTTCCATCAGCAAGGGCATTGAAGATGAAACGTGGCTGGGTCTTTCAGCATGACAATGATCCCAAACACACCGCCCGGACAACGAAGGAGTGGCTTCGTAAGAAGCATTTCAAGGTCCTGGAGTGGCCTAGCCAGTCTCCAGATCTCAACCCCATAGAAAATCTTTGGAGGGAGTTGAAAGTCCGTGTTGCCCAGCGACAGCCCCAAAACATCACTGCTCTAGAGGAGATCTGCATGGAGGAATGGGCCAAAATACCAGCAACAGTGTGTGAAAACCTTGTGAAGACTTACAGAAAACGTTTGACCTGTGTCATTGCCAACAAAGGGTATATAACAAAGTATTGAGAAACTTTTGTTATTGACCAAATACTTATTTTCCACCATAATTTGCAAATAAATTCATTAAAAATCCTACAATGTGATTTTCTGGAAAAAAAATTCTCAATTTGTCTGTCATAGTTGACGTGTACCTATGATGAAAATTACAGGCCTCTCTCATCTTTTTAAGTGGGAGAACTTGCACAATTGGTGGCTGACTAAATACTTTTTTTCCCCACTGTATGTTTCTGAGTCTCTGTCTGTGTGTGTGTGTGTGTGTGTGTGTGTGTGTGTGTGTGTGTGTGTGTGTGTGTGTGTGTGTGTGTGTGTGTGTGTGTGTGTGTGTGTGTGTGTGTGTGTGTGTGTGTGTGTGTGTGTGTGTGTGTGTGTGTGCGTGCGTGCGTGCGTGCGTGCGTGGCAGTTGCGTGCGTGCGTGCGTGCGTGCGTGCGTGTGCGTTGCGTGCGTGCGTGCGTGTGTGTGTGTGTGTACGTACCCATTAGGGGAGTAGACTCTGAGGTTTATGGGAACAGCAGAGATTCCCTTATTGGACCCAGTGATGCGATCAGTCTCAGCCTCAATCTCCAAACGCACCTCATCAAAGTCCACAAACTTACGACCTTTACAATGAAGGAACTCTGCATACTCTGTTATTAAGGAAGGAGGGAGGGAGGGAGGAGGGAGGGAGGGAGGGAGGGAGGAGGGGGGTGAGAGAGAGAGAGAGAGAGAGAGAGAGAGAGAGAGAGAGAGAGAGAGAGAGAGAGAGAGAGAGAGAGAGAGAGAGAGAGACATAGAGAAGAGGTTAGATGGAGAGAGAAAACATATGTAACTCACCACAGAAATTAAGCATGATGTCATTACTTGTTTGTGAGCCTTCAGACAGTATTCACACAACTGGACTTTTTTCCACATGTTGTTGTGTTACAGCCTGAATTTAA
>NW_025533672.1:440000-485000 GCF_020615455.1 Coregonus clupeaformis | reverse complement strand
TGTTAAAGTTTGATAGGATAGGGGCAATATAACAGACAGCCATACTGTTGGTCTTTGAGCTGACTGTTGGTCCCATCACTATCTCTTCAACCCCCACGCCGCCCCTTTATTTTGACAGCTAGTTGCACAAAGTGCGTAAACTGTATTCCTGAATACTCCCGCTCATCAGAACGGAAAAAAAGACGCGACAACTCGTAGAGCCGATATTGCTTCGTTGGCTACTTTTAAGCAATGCAAGGAACGGTACATATAGCATATAACTTGCACTAAAAACGTTATGTAAAAAGCCCAAAAGCTTCCCCAAAACGCATCCAACCTTTCACTTTACATAGGTTAACTATCCACCGAAGTTGTAATGCATTTATAGGTAGTATTTCTATACTCTGGTCCAGAGCATTAGTTTGCGTTCCGTCTTTCACTTATAATGTACGAACGCGCAGTAACGCCCTGGACCAGAGCTAACCTTTACTACTCACCTTCCAACGAAATTCTCCAGAACAGAGCTTTTCCCGGCGCTCTGCCCTCCGACCACGGCGATCTGCGGCAGGTCCAGGTTGCAGCTCTGGCCGATGCAGCTGAAGGCGTCCTGGAGCTTGTTGATAAGGGGAATAAGGTCTTCCATACCCCTGTTCCCCATGACTGCTCTCCTCTCCGGCGGGCTCAACTCAGCCGCCGCTTAGGCTACTCAGGGAGACAGGGAGACACAGAGAGAGAGACGGGTCTGATCTTTGCGCTCTCTCGCTGGCGAGCTGGAGTTTCGTTTAACGGAAAAAGCGTAAAAATCAAGTCGTCTGTTAAAACTTGATTGTTGTCAGGTTTGGGTGAGGGTCAGTAACTAGGTTCTAAATAATATGGCTACAGTGAAGCGCTATTTAAATGAATAGAAAAAACGGAATAGAAAACTACAGTGATAAAACTTCAGTCAATCATCATCCGGTCAGGCGACACGCAGCCTCCGCTAGAGAGACCGTAGCTCCGCCTGTCATCCACTTACACCTCTCGTCATTGGTCATCACCAGTGCCTGTCAACGTATAGGAGCCTATGATTGGTTTTAGTGCATTGTGAAAATGGACGTTAGACATGCCTCCGTGGACACGGCAAGGTCCTGCTATTGGCCGCATGGGGTGTCAATCAAAGATCATTCTCCGCGCCCCTTCTCAAAAGTCTAAAGTGACTTCCTCTGCTTGTTTCCTCTGCTTGTATCCTCTGCTTGTATCCTCTCCTTGTCTCCTTTACTTACATTTTACATTTTAGTCATTCAACTACACTGATCTGAAAGAGCTGAATAGGTGAAACACACACCAGTTTGTGTCAATAAAAGCTTTATTTATCTTGAGATAATCAGACAGAAACAGGAGTGTTGTGTTTACTACAAGATGCAACATAAAAACAAATCACAAAAATATGTGAATAACTAGATCTATAGATACAGTAGCTTACTATAAAGCATTGTTATAAAGCAGTACTATAAATCATTACTATAAAGCATTGTCATAAAGCATTACTATAAAGTCAATCACTGATGTAACAACAATATTGTATCCTATTCAAAGGTAAAGGCCTTTTACGGTACAACACTCTAACAGAACAGAAAAGGAAGTACAGTCACAGGAATATAATCATTCATCTCCCCACATTCACAGTGGGATTATTTACCACACACAGAGTAATATTTACAAACCATAGATTTGATCAACCCCAATCACTTACTTTACAAAAATACACTGCTCAAAAAAATAAAGGGAACACTAAAATGACACATCCTAGATCTGAATGAATGAAATAATCTTATTAAATACTTTTTTCTTTACATAGTTGAATGTGCTGACAACAATATCACACAAAAATGATCAATGGAAATCAAATGTATCAACCCATGGAGGTCTGGATTTGGAGTCACCCTCAAAATTAAAGTGGAAAACCACACTACAGGCTGATCCAACTTTGATGTAATGTCCTTAAAACAAGTCAAAATGAGGCTCAGTAGTGTGTGTGGCCTCCACGTGCCTGTATGACCTCCCTACAACGCCTGGGCATGCTCCTGATGAGGTGGCGGATGGTCTCCTGAGGGATCTCCTCCCAGACCTGGACTAAAGCATCCGCCAACTCCTGGACAGTCTGTGGTGCAACGTGGCGTTGGTGGATGGAGCGAGACATGATGTCCCAGATGTGCTCAATTGGATTCAGGTCTGGGGAACGGGCAGGCCAGTCCATAGCATCAATGCCTTCCTCTTGCAGGAACTGCTGACACACTCCAGCCTTGCATTAGGAGGAACCCAGGGCCAACCGAACCAGCATATGGTCTCACAAGGGGTCTGAGGATCTCATCTCGGTACCTAATGGCAGTCAGGCTACCTCTGGCGAGCACATGGAGGGCTGTACGGCCCCCCAAAGAAATGCCACCCCACACCATGACTGACCCACCGCCAAACCGGTCATGCTGGAGGATGTTGCAGGCAGCAGAACGTTCTCCACGGGCGTCTCCAGACTCTGTCACGTCTGTCACATGTGCTCAGTGTGAACCTGCTTTCATCTGTGAAGAGCACAGGCGCCAGTGGCGAACTTGCCAATCTTGGTGTTCTCTGGCAAATGCCAAACGTCCCTGCACGGTGTTGGGCTGTAAGCACAACCCCCACCTGTGGACGTCGGGCCCTCATACCACCCTCATGGAGTCTGTTTCTGACCGTTTGAGCAGACACATGCACATTTGTGGCCTGCTGGAGGTCATTTTGCAGGGCTCTGGCAGTGCTCCTCCTGCTCCTCCTTGCACAAAGGCGGAGGTAGCAGTCCTGCTGCTGGGTTGTTGCCCTCTTACGGCCTCCTCCACGTCTCCTGATGTACTGGCCTGTCTCCTGGTAGCGCCTCCATGCTCTGGACACAAAGCTGACAGACACAGCAAACCTTCTTGCCACAGCTCGCATTGATGTGCCATCCTGGATGAGCTGCACTACCTGAGCCACTTGTGTGGGTTGTAGACTCCGTCTCATGCTACCACTAGAGTGAAAGCACCGCCAGCATTCAAAAGTGACCAAAACATCAGCCAGGAAGCATAGGAACTGAGAAGTGGTCTGTGGTCACCACCTGCAAAACCAGTCCTTTATTGGGGGTGTCTTGCTAATTGCCTATAATTTCCACCTGTTGTCTATTCCATTTGCACAACAGCATGTGACATTTATTGTCAATCAGTGTTGCTTCCTAAGTGGACAGTTTGATTTCACAGAAGTGTGATTGACTTGGAGTTACATTGTGTTGTTTAAGTGTTCCCTTTATTTTTTTGAGCAGTGTATAATGTCTCTTATTCAAAGTTGAAGGTATTTTATAGCAGCCTACACAACCTGGTCTCAGAGCATTTTGTGTTATTCTGTATGTAAATCTGGGTTAGGTGAAGGGTTAGATAAAAGGGTTAAGGTTAGGGTTAGGGGAAGGGTTAACTAACATGCTAAGTAGTTGCAAAGTAGCTAAAAAGTAGTAAGTAGTTGAAAAGTTGCTAATTAGCTGAAATACTAAAGTTGTCCGTGATGAAATTTGAACCTGCAACCTTTGAGTTGCTAGACGTTCGCGTTATACGCCCACCTATCCACCCTGACCAATTACCCTCCTTTCATTTTTCCCTTAAATAGCCATCTGTCTTATGTAACCATACCAAACGTAACATATCATACTAAGTGGAATGTCTTGGATTTACCTACAGAATAATATTCAATGCTCTGAGACCAGGTTGGCCTACAGCACAGAACAGAAAATACAGTCACAGGAATATAATCATTAAAGCTGCAATATGTAACTTTTTGGGGCGACAACCAAATTCACATAGAAATGTGAGTTATAGATCTGTCATTCTCATCAAAGCAAGTCTAAGACACGGTAGATATGTTCTATTTCTATGCTTCCCATTCTTACGTTTTGTTTTTGCGTCTTTTACTTTCAGTTTTGTACACCAGCTTTAAACAGCTGAATATACAATATTTTTGGTTATGGAAAATATATTACACAGCGGTTTAGATGGTACAATGATTCTCTACACTATCCTTGCTTGTTTTGTCACATAAACTGAAATTAGCTGAACTATTAGAATTTTAGCAACCAGGAAATGTCGGAGTGATTTCTGCATAGTGTCCATGTCACATGGTTGGGTTAGAACAGGAATGTGAGTGTATTTCCATGGAGACCCAGGTGTTCCTCCAGGACACAGGAAGCCACTCTACCTGGCACAGGGACACTGAGGAGCCCTCCTCATTAGAAACACCAAACCCTGGGTAGAGTGGCTCAGTGAATGTGGTCTGGAATCTGTACAAGGGAGTCATTGTGTCAGAGTAGACCTCGTAGAAGGACAGAATGCCGGCTGGCCAGTCCAGAAACACTCCTCCTCTGGGGGGTGGAGGGTGAGGAGGAGTGGCCTCTCTGGGGTTTAGGAGGGTTGATGAGGGCGAGAGCAGGTATATGAGTCACTTCACTATTGTGGCGGACAGTGTATCGATCCCCAGAGCAGTCCAGACAACAGGACTTGTCATTGTGTCCAAGCCAACAGGCAGGACCTCTCCTTTTCTCCTTCCTTTATATGTCACTGCTATATGTCGTCGTCCCCCCACCTCCCAGTAACAGTGTCCAGCCAGACCCTCTCTACACAGCACCTGGTGAATCAACTCATATCTCTCTGGGTGATCAGGATATGGCTGCTCCTCTTTAACCCACTCTACCCTTCTGTTCCCCTCAGACAGAGAGAGGTTTCTGTGTGCTGTGTTTGGGTCCAGTGTGAGATCACAGGCATCTGCAGACAAGAGGGCAGGTTAGAGGAGAGATAATGGGCTGGATCAGAGCATTATGTTTGGGGGGGGTGGAGTCAGTGTGAGTCAGTGTGTTTTAAAGCTCAGACACACAGGTAGTATTGTCAAACGGTTGCTTGGCAACAGTACTTAGCACCTCTGAACAGAATGTTGGCAGTCTTTTGTGTTCACACAGCAAAGACTTTGGAAGTTGTCAGCCACTCAGCCTTGTTAAAATACTCCAAACCAGAAGGTGGCAGTAGCGTTGTTTGGCAATGCATATCCATGTGTATTGCTTATGGTCTATATTCCAAGTTATCTGCGCTAATGTTGCTATTTTGTAGAAAGCCTTTGTTGATACTAGCCAGATGGCCACAGCTAGCTAACTACCTAGCAAGATGATGAAGAAACAATTTAATTGACTCTCCATAATCCCATACTGCCAGTGCCAGCCTATAGCTAAATGTTTAGCTAGCTAACGTTAGCATATTCGCTAGCTAGCACAACATAGCTAGCTAGCTACCTAAGGACACTGCACTAACTCGGCAGCTAATACAGGCAGATGTTTCATGGAAACTAGCTAATCCATTGTAATTTAATTATAATGTCAATACTAGCTTGGAGGAACATGCTCTCAGGGTGACAATTTGACCCTAACAAACTATCCAACAATCAATAAGTTCTCGTCATGTGAGGAACCCTCCAGTTTACAGTGTGGATGTTTCAGAGCAGTAAAGAGTTCCCTCCCACCACTGTCAGACAGTCCACTGTTCCCCAGGTCCAGTTCTATCAGATATGAGTCAGCTGATTGGAGAGCGGAGGCCAGTGATCCACAGTCCTCCTCAGAGAGTCCATAGCAATCCAATTTGAAACAGAGACAATATCACTCATACAGAATGTGATGTAGTGCAGGTCAGAGACACATTACAGCATTATTCAGAATCTGTCCTTTCAGATGATAACTCATTCAGCAAGTCAAAATCGGACCGAACCACGGGAGGCAGAGACCACCAGGTAGCCCAGTGGAACCATGTGGAAACCAGACGTGACATCACAGACAGGAAGAAGAAAAACATTCTCTCATTCTATCTGTCTCACACTCATACACTGGACACCAATATATCCACAGGCTACCTGTTAAACACCTCATCAGTCATTTCAAATTCTGACTCAAAACCCATCATGAGAACTTTGTCTAATCATGCACCAGTGCCCCTAACGTCTAGAGGTAGTAAACAGAATATACTTATTTATAGTTATGTTGTATTTGTGAGTTTGACATGATGATATTACTTACTTTGCCTTTCTACATTTTTTCACAGCTGGGATCAGTCTTTCCCACCATAATGTGTTGTATTTCTTCAGGTCAATCTCATCCAGCACGTCCTTTGATATCAGCAGTTTATTGGCTGAGGAGTGAGTAGATGACAGTTCTTCTTCTTCTGGCCCATATCCTGACTTCAGGAACTTGTCAATGTCCTCATGTACTTAATCATCTTTCATCTCAGTCAGGCAGATGAGTAGATTGATGTACCTATCAGGTGAGACTTGCTCTATGTTGGGCTCCCTGAGGTACAGGAGGGTTGATGAGGGGCAGAGCAGGCATATGAGTCACTTCACTATTCTGGCGGGCGTGTAACGATCCCCAGAGCAGTCCAGACACCGAGTACAGTGCCTTGCAAAAGTATTCATCCCCCTTGGCGTTTTTCCTATTTTATTGCATCACAACCTGTAATTTAAATTGATTTTTGTTTGGATTTCATGTAATGGACATACACAAAATAGTCCAAATTGGTGAAGTGAAATTTAAAAAAGTACTTTTTCAAAAAATTCTACAAAATAAATAACGGAAAAGTGGTGCGTGCATATGTATTCACCCCCTTTGCTATGAAGCCCCTAAATAAGATCTGGTGCAACCAATTACCTTCAGAAGTCACATAATTAGTTAAATAAAGTCCACCTGTGTGCAATCTAAGTGTCACATGATCTGTCACATTATCTCAGTATATATACACCTGTTCTGAAAGGCCCAAGAGTCTGCAACACCACTAAGCAAGGGGCACCACCAAGCAAGCGGCACCATGAAGACCAAGGAGCTCTCCAAACAGGTCAGGGACAAAGTTGTGGAGAAGTACAGATCGGGTTGGGTTATAAAAACATATCCGAAACTTTGAACATCCCACGGAGCACCATTAATGGAAAGAATATGGCACCACAACAAACCTGCCAAGAGAGGGCCGCCCACCAAAACTCACAGACCAGGCAAGGAGGGCTTTAATCAGAGAGGCAACAAAGAGACCAAAGATAACCCTGAAGGAGCCGCAAAGCTTCACAGCGGAGATTGGAGTATCTGTCCATAGGACCACTTTAAGCTGTACACTCCACAGAACTGGGCTTTACAGAAGAGTGGCCAGAAAAAAGTTATTGCTTAAAGAAATAAATAAGCAAACACGTTTGGTGTTCGCCAAAAGGCATGTGGGAGACTCCCCAAACATATGGAAGAAGGTACTCTGGTCAGATGAGACTAAAATTGAGCTTTTTGGACATCAAGGAAAACGCTATGTCTGGCGCAAACCCAACACCTCTCATCACCCCGAGAACACCATCCCCACAGTGAAGCATGGTGGTGGCAGCATCATGCTGTGGGGATGTTTGAGGGAAACCTGTTTCAGTCTTCCAGAGATTTGAGACTGGGACGGAGGTTCAACTTCCAGCAGGACAATGACCCTAAGCATACTGCTAAAGCAACACTTGAGTGGTTTAAGGGGAAACATTTAAATGTCTTGGAATGGCCTAGTCAAAGCCCAGACCTCAATCCAATTGAGAATATGAGGTTTCTGTTTTTTAATTGTCTTATTTCTTGTTTGTTTCACAATAAAAAATATTTTGCATCTTCAAAGTGGCAGGCATGTTGTGTAAATCAAATGATACAAACCCCAAAAAAATCAATTTTAATTCCAGGTTGTAAGGCAACAAAATAGGAAAAATGCCAAGGGGGGTGAATACTTTCTTAAGCCACTGTATGTAGACACCTGCTCATCAAACATCCTGGTCCTCTGTAGCTCAGCTGGTAGAGCACGGCGCTTGAAACGCCAAGGTAGTGGGTTCGATCCCCGGGACCACCCATACACAAAAATGTATGCACGCATGACTGTAAGTCGCTTTGGATAAAAGCGTCTGCTAAATGGCATATTATTATTATTATTACATCTAATTCCAAAATCATGGGCATTAATATGGAGTTGGTCCCCCCTTTGCTGCTATAACAGCCTCCACTCTTCTGGGAAGGCTTTCCACTAGATGTTGGAACATTGCTGCTGGGACTTGCTTCCATTCAGCCACAAGAGCATTAGTGAGTTCGGGCACGGATATTGGGCGATTCGGCCTGGCTCGCAGTCGGTGTTCCAATTCATCCCAAAGGTTTCCACTGCTCCAGAGTCCAATGTTGGTGAGCTTTACACCACTCCAACCAACGCTTGGCATTGCGCATGGTGATCTTCGTGTGTGCGGCTGCTCGGCCATCGAAACCCATTTCATGATGCTCCCGACGAACAGTTATTGTGCTGACGTTGCTTCCAGAGGCATTTTGGAACTCTATAGTGAGTGTTGCAACCGAGGACAGAACATTTAAACGTGATTTTAGACGTTTCTAGCGACTATGTGGCATGTCGATTATTTTTTCTTCATACAAATATGGCTCTAGCGTTTGAACGGTAGCGTTTAAGCTACAACATATTATGACCCCATTCCTGATAGAAACGACTCTAAGGAAAACGTATGTGCCTTCTGTTTCCCTCTCTGAGACTCACAAGGACTCGTTAGAAAGGGAATGAGACAAACAAGACCTAATGACTGAGGGAAATGAATTCAAAGCATCCTTAAGACTGGA
The DNA here is from genome assembly GCF_020615455.1 of Coregonus clupeaformis. Lineage (NCBI taxonomy): Eukaryota > Metazoa > Chordata > Actinopteri > Salmoniformes > Salmonidae > Coregonus > Coregonus clupeaformis. The sequence continues at coordinate 476,347 of NW_025533672.1, read as the reverse complement.
ATCTGGCATTACTTGATTAGACATATCCTTGTGTTATTTATTGAAATGCTTAGTTTTCGGATGATTTAAAAATGACCTAATACATTTTAAGAAGCTTTTAATAGTTTTTTAAATAAAACAAAATAATGGTGAGCGAGGGTTTCGCCATTTCCTTTTCAATGATGATAGAATGTTTTGGTTGCACCTCGACTCACGTTGGTTGAGCGCCTTCCACTTCTTCTTTTAGCAACATTTCATGTGTATTGCTTTTTTCTACAGTTCTTCCGAAGAATAATCGTATGTGGAGAATGTCTGGTCCCCCTGCAATTCACTTTTTTTTTTTTTTTTTTTTTTTACATCTTGTCCCCGTAAGAATATAATTGAATAGCCCTGCCATAGGTCTCTATTAACCAATCACATCTCTGTTCCTACAACTTATACTGGAATCAGAGATAGAGCGCCCTCTACAGAGCAGATGACAGAAACACACTGACAGAGGCACTACAGATAAGAGGGAGAATCTCAATTGCATTTCCTTGATTCCTTGATTCCTCGCATCCTCCCTCCTTGCCCAAAATCTATTGGTATTGACACAACTATAGCCTACCAGTCTGAAATGTAATATTTCTGGTTCTGTCATGTGGGCTGATTGTTATTGTCAAACCTATTGCTATACGCGTATTTGCGTCATATGCTCGATTATGTTGTGGGGGGAGACGTGTTAATGAGGAGCGAAAGCAAGACGGTAGCTTCACCTCACTCTCGTTGCATGTTAATGGCAAGTCTTTGGGCTGTCATGTCCCAAAATACGAAAGATAAAAAATAAATTAGAAAGTGTGCTTTTTCCAAATGTTCTGAAAAATTGTCCTGAAAAATCTGCACACACGGAACACAGTTCCTCATTAGTTCTCTCATCCCACAGTATTTTGACAGACGTTATGATATGATACCAGTTATGCAGTGGCGTCTATTCATGGATTACCAATAAAAAATATGAATATATAATATTTCTTTCGCCTCCCTGTGTTTGTAAGTCGTTTTTGCGTCTGCTAAATGGCATATTATTATTATTATATTATTTCATAATTTTCCTTCAATTCGCAAGAGGCTGAATGTATCTCACAGGAGAAAGCATCCGAGCGACGAAACAGCGCCCCTCTGTTTCTCTATGTGTAGGCCATCTATCTGATGCTGTCTGGTCCAATCGAGTATGACATTGTTGCCGCGTAGCGTTGAAGGCAGGTGAAGCCAGCGGACATCTGGCCTCCCTTGACAAAAAAGTAGAAAAAACTAGCCAATCAACGTTGTGCTAAACTGAGTGAGCTCAACTGTGAATGGTGTTGGCGCACCAAAAAAAAGTGTCAAGGGAAGCCAAATTGAATTTGGTGTCACTCCTATCAAATTCCATTGAGAGCAGACATCATTGACAGAAAAACTTTAATTGTTGCATCTCCTTGTGTTGTTGTCCTCCGGTGGCTAGCTAGCTAGCTAAAATTGTCCCTTTCCTAAATTAGCCATGGATGGAGATAGGGATTTGGACTTGTTGTTTTACTTAATTCTCGGTACTGGCCAATGATTATAACGGCGATTCTGATCCAACCATTAATTCATATATGGTTGTGCCCCTGGCCTGAGAGGATGGAAGTTCAATATGCAGCTAGATGTAGAAGGCTAATGTTAACTAGCTAACGTTGCCCATGAATGGAAGTTAGGCTAGCGAGCAAACATTTTAGCCAGGTAGCCTAGGACAATAAAAATAAAAGCGTTTACTGTATGACAGAGTGATAGACCGTTTCGTCAACATGAAAGAGAGGAGGATGGAATTGGCGTTTCTCTACAAGTAGGGTGAGTCAACAAGTTAATGTAGCAGGTTAGGAGAATTAACGTAGCAGGTTAGGGAGACTGAGGTTAAGGTTAGGGAATGAACGTAGCAGGTTAGGAGACTGAGGTTAACGTTAGGGAATTAACGTAGCAGGTTAGGAGACTGAGGTTAAGGTTAGGGAATTAGCGTAGCAGGTTAGGAGACTGGGGTTAACGTTAGGGAATTAACGTAGCAGGTTAGGAGACTGGGGTTAACGTTAGGGAATTAACGTAGCAGGTTAGGAGACTGAGGTTAACGTTAGGGAATTAGCGTAGCAGGTTAGGAGACTGAGGTTAAGGTTAGGGAATTAGCGTAGCAGGTTAGGAGACTGAGGTTAAGGTTAGGAAAAGGTGTTAGGGTTGACTAGTGATTAGTGTTCCTCCTAGTTGCAGTACACCCAAGTCTCCTCCCATGTCTGGCTGGACAGGTTGTTTGTTTTATTGTTTTGATTGTCAAACTGATGAACACCAGAGGAGAGCAACTAGTCATTCTGCCACACTGGAGGGCGCCTCCCTCCATCCCATGATCAGGCTCAATGGGGCTGTTTCCCAAACACAGATTCAGCCTAGTCCTGTACTAAAAAACCAACTGAAATGGAGAATCTCCATTGAAAATGTGTATTTTTTTTGTCAAGGAGGAATTTATGCGTAATCTGCGTCTGGGAAACCGCCTCTGTGTGTCTAGTCATAGAACATGACTCCCAGGGTTGGGGAGTAACTGATTACATGTAACTTTAATCCATTATATTTGACATATTTCTGTTTTCTCAATGACATTGAAATCACCATTGAAAAAAGGCGCAAATGTGTAGTTTGTTCCGCGAGCGAGTCTGACCACAAGCCAGAGACCACTATGACGACACACCAAATGCGATCGAGGGAAACGAGCAGGAACAGGCAGGCTACAGTCCAAGCTATGTCCTCCAATGGTACGACTGCTGTCGGCGGCATCCAAACATGATCCAACTTGAATAAACGCTTGGAGGTAAGGACGACAGCAGAGGTGTAGCCTACAGGCTATGCGGATGTCACTTATTATGGATCTCTTCTCGGCTACATAGCGCATTGATGTGAATCACACTTCTGCTCGCTCATTTAGCTATTTGCCCTTTACGGATTGTGGTTGTTGTGGATGGCTGTTAACAAATGTATGCGTCTTTTAACCCAATAAAGGTTGCATTTAAGAAGTTTAAGCACCCTATCAAGCATTGTTTTTGCGACCAGGGTTGTATTCATCAAGGAAACTGTTTACCGTTAAAGAACCAAACGGAAGAAAATGAGAGTTTCTATTGGACAAATTCAGGTAGGTCCCTCCCCGTTTCGTTCGCTTCCGTTTAAGAAACTTTTGCAACAGAATCGGCGTAATGAACATTCCCCAGTGGACAGCCAGCTGTATAAAATGCGTTCTTGCCACAGCTGCATAGTGCGGATCCCAGCCTATGGAATAACAGTCTGAGGGAGTTCCTCCCTTCCAAACTCCCCCGTGGTATTGTGCTCCATACGGTCAAAAACGAGTTTAATTTAAGAAGACCAAGAGCGGGGCTTTTAGGGCTAACAGACACATGCTCAAAGGCCAAAAACACACGCTCAAACTCGCGCACTTTTGATAAGACTTAAACAGCTGTAAATTATCAAGATATCAAAGTGGCATTAACAAAAACAATAGGGTTATAGCAAATGCAGCATATGACATACATTTTTTTGTGGATGTGCCAGCTATAGTGAACACTCTGCAGAGCTGCCTCCAGACTCGACAAACGGGAAGCGCCAGATTCCAGATACCGGGCCCCAGACACTAGATACCGGCCTCAGACACTTAACGGTTAGAGTTTCACCTGCTGCAGAGATCTCGTGGCGAGAAGATACGTTATTTATTAGATGCTGATGTTTAATACAGAGAGAGTAAATATCACATATTCAAGTATTGACTTTGAATAGTTATGCACGCCCAAGTTTCCATTTTTTTCTGACTTATTTCTTGTTTGTTACACACACAAAAAAAAATTGCATCTTCAAAGTGGTAGGCATGTTGTGTAAATCAAATGATACAACCCCCCCAAAAAAATCAATTTTAATTCCAGGTTGTAAGGCAACAAAATAGGAAAAATGCCAAGAGGGGTGAATACTTTCGCAAGCCACTGTAGCCTATTGTTGTGATAAAGATTCGTCCACAGCAGATTGAAGCTAAACAGTACTTTATATGTACGTTATACATCATTTATATGTACTTTATACATAGGTAGGCTACTCTGTTTTTGCCAGGCAAAACCGGAGTAAATTAAACAAGCGCTTTCTGGTCTCTAATCTGGTGCGTGCGCCCGCCTTTGCGCGCCAATGCTGATGTCGGGTCATTGGTCAACAGTGAAGACGCACAACTCTTTGGTTCTGAAACACAGATTAGATGTTTTTGAAAAATAATTTGGTGCAATGCCGTAGGCTTATGTTAGTGACCAGATCGAATAAGCAAAGGTATAATATAATATACAAATAGTAGGCCATATGTAGACTATTAAAATAGGAAGAAAAAAATTACCTTTCACTTTCAACCCACCAAAACCTTCTCACTGCGCAAACTCATCCGACCTGTTTTTATTGACAGTTTGCTGGTCCAATCAGAGGGTCGAGTGTGCGTTTCACTAGCCAATCACTTTTTTTGCAAGTGCGAAACTGTTTCTGGCTGCTTGGAGTAATCCACGGACACTCTGTGCCACAAAATGAGTGACAAAACGTTACAAAACCTGGCCACATAATTTCAAATCATCAGTCCAAGTCAAAGTCGAGTCCCGAGTCTTGAGGCTCCAAGTACAAGTCAAGTGTCAAGTCATCAAATTTATGACTAGAGTCAGACTCGAGTCCAAGTCATGTGACTTGAGTCCACACCTCTGGTGCATGCAAGTGTGTACATGTGTTTGAGTTAGAAAGTGTGTGTGTGTGTGTGTTCCAGTTTCCCTGAGCTCAGCCATTCTATACTCTCCAACTGACTGCTCAGCTGTCCCTCTCACATACTGCACCCTGAACTGTTTCCATGCAGGCACACACAGAGCTACACAGTTTATTAGGTTCACCGGTCAGTTTATTAGGAACACCACTCACCAGCCAGTTTATTAGGAACACCACTTACCAGCCAGTTTATTAGGTACACCACCCCATTCACCAAAATGGATCGCTCCTACAGACAGTGAGTCACGTGGCCAGGGCTTGCTATATAAAGCAGACAGACACCATTGAACGTCGGTGTCTGTGTGTGTGTGGGTTGCAGAGTTAATGTCTTGTGTAGATAGCAAGTGTGTCTCCTGAATTAGAGGGGGTGCCAAGGGCAGTTGGATTGTTGCCGGGAAGGGGTTGCCGAGGGGTGTTGGGTGTTGCTAGGGCGGGTTGTGTTTCTGCTGTGTAGCCTGTTTGCATGTCGGCGGTGCGCAGGACGCGTGTGGCCTTCTCAGGCTACAGCCCAAAACAAACACACACTCTCTCTCTCGACAGAAGAGAACCAGGGCTACAACTATCAAATCATCCAGGGTCTCTCCATATCCTCTCCCTCTCTCTCTCTCTCTACAGTCCCTCCATGAGAAAGGGAGAGATAGTTTTCTTGAGGCAGAAGAACAGGAGGAGAGAAAGTGTTAGATGATCAGTGATTAGATGTTATGTGGATGGGGGATGGGGTGTTAGAGAGGTCAAGAATGGTGTGTGTGTGTTTAAAGGGGGGTTATATATAGACAGCCTTCTAAGGTCGTTGGAGCCCGTCTTAAACCTCGGAGGAATTCAGAGCACGTCTTCAGACACACAGATTCACACACACACCAGACACACACACACTCTCTCTCACTCACAAACACCAGACACACACACACACACACACAAGCTGAATCGACAAGCATTTCTCTACTTCTACGTCTCTTTCCAAATAAGTTAAGTCCTAAATTCACCATCCTCTCTTCTCTCCTGTCATTAAAACACACTATAAGTTCACCCTCCTCTCTTCTTCTCTCCTGTCATTAAAACACACTATAAGTTCACCCTCCTCTCTTCTCTCCTATCATTTAAACACACTATAAATTCACCCTCCTCTCTTCTTCTCTCCTATCGTTAAAACACACTATAAGTTCCTCTTCTTCTCTCCTGTCATTAAAACACACTATAAGTTCACCCTCCTCTCTTCTCTTCTCTCCTGTCATTAAAACACACTATAAGTTCACCCTCCTCTCTTCTTCTCTCCTATCATTAAAACACACTATAAGTTCTACCTCCTCTCTTTTCTCTCCTGTCATTAAAACACACTAAGTTCACCCTCCTCTCTTCTTCTCTCCTATCATTAAAACACACTATAAGTTCACCCTCCTCTCTTCTTCTCTCCTGTCATTAAAAACACACTATAAATTCACCCCTCCTCTCTTCTTCTCTCCTATCTTAAAACGAACTGTAAGTTGTCCTCTGTAGCTCAGCTGGTAGAGCACGGCGCTTGTAACGCAAGGTAGTGGGTTGATCCCGGGACCACCCATACACAAAAAAATTTATGCACGCATGACTGTAAGTGCTTTGATAAAACGTCTACTAAATGGCATATTATTATTATTATAAGTTCACCCTCCTCTCTTCTCTCCTGTCATTAAAACACACTATAAGTTCACCCTCCTCTCTTCTCCTATCATTAGAAACACACTATAAGGTTCATCTCTCTTCTTCCCTCCTTTATTAAAAACACTAGTTCACCCTCCTCTCTCTTTCTTCTCCTTCACACAAACACACCATAACTTCACCCTCTCTTCTTCTTCTCTCCCTGTCTTTAGTTGCACTTCCATTCATGGTGTATGTTATATGTCTTGTTGTGTCTCATGTATAACTACAGTATACACTACATGACCAAAAGTATGGACGCCTGCTCATCGTACATCTCATTCCAAAATCATGGGCATTAATATGGAGTTGGTCCCCCTTTGCTGTAATAACAGCCTCCACTCTTCTGGGAAGGCTTTCCACTAGATGTTGGAACATTGCTGCGGACTACGGGGCTTCCCATTCAGCCACAAGAGCATTAGTGAGGTCGGGCACTGATGTTGGGCGATTAGGCCTGGCTCGCAGTCGATGCGTTCCAATTCATCCCAAAGGTGTTCGATGGGGTTGAGGGCAGGGGATCTGTGCAGGCCAGTCAAGTTCTTCCACACCGATCTCGACAAACCATTTCTGTAAGGACCCTTGCTTGTGCACGGGGGCATTGTCATGCTGAAACAGGAAAGGGCCTTCCCAAACTGTTGCCACAAAGTTGGAAGCACAGAATCGTTTAGAATGTCATTGTATGCTGTAGTGTTAAGATGTACCTTCACTGGAACTAAGGGGCTTAGCCTGAACCATGAAAAACAGCCCCAGACCATTATTCCTCCTCCACCAAACTTTCAGTTGGCACTATGCATTGGGGTAGTAGCATTCTCCTGGCATCCACAAACCCAGATATCCATGTCGGACTGCCAGATGGTGAAGCGTGATTCATCACTCCAGAGAACGTCTTTCCACTGCTCCAGAGTCCAATGGCGGTGAGCTTTCCACCAGCCGGCGCTTGGCATGCGCATGGTGGTCTTAGGCTTGTGTGCAGCTTCTGGGCCATGGAAACCCATTTCATGAAGCTCCCAGACGAACAGTTATTGTGCTGACGCTGCTTCCAGAAGCAGTTGGGAACTCGGTAGTAAATGTTGCAACCAAGGACAGACAATTTTTACCCGCTTCACGCTTCAGCACGGCGGTCCCGTTCTTACTTGTGTGGCCTACCACTTCATGGCTGAGTTGTTGTTGCTCCTATAAGTTTCTACTTCACAATAACAGCACTTCAGTTGACCGGGGCAGCTCTAGCAAGGCAGACATTTTACGAACTGACTTGTTGGAAAGGTGGCATCCTATAACGGTGCCACGTTGAAAGTCACTGAGCTCTTCAGTGGCGCATTCTACCGCCAATGTTTGTCTGTGGAGATTGCATGGCTGTGTGCTCGATTTTATACACCTGTCAGCAACGGGTGTGGCTGAAATAGCCGAATCCTCTAATTTGAAGGGGTGTCCACATAATTTTGTATATATAGTGTATGTATGCCGCTATCTTGACCAGGGCTCACTTGAAAAAGAGATGTACATCTCAATGTGACTTCTCTGGTTCAATAAAAGATTAATCAAATAAATCCAACTGTCCCTGGCTAGGCTGACTGGGTTTAACTCTAAGGATAGTCACACGTGTGTTCATCTCTGATTCTCCACATGTCCAACACACACACACACACTCACACACACACACTCACACGCACACTCACACGCACACTCACTCACAACCCAGAGAGTGTCTGAGTGTCTGAGTGTCTGTGTGGACATGTTTAACTATACTAGACCAGAAGTCCCCACAAGAATAGTAAACAAACACAAATTTGACCAACTGGGGACCTTTTGTTGGTCCCCACAAGAAATTCAATGTGACACAGAAATATCTAGACACAGTAATCGAATGACTTGTTCCTGGAAGAGAGTTTATTCCCTACAACAGAGAGCCAGAGTGCTACTGTACTTTAACACACACTCACTAGCGCACACACGTTCACACACGCTAGTGCAGAACCACACACGCTAGCGTACACAGACGCGTGCACACACACATTCACAGGCTAGTGCGCACACGTTCACACCCTCACTAGCGTGCACATGCTAGTTCACACACACGCTGTGCAGAACCCACTGTACACTTCTGTCAGAAGACAACCTCTAAACTGTACATAAAGCTTTTCACAAAGCAAACTTTCATTACAACAATAATCATATTTACACCCATTTCCAAAACATGCGCACAAACCAGCAGGGTCTTAAGACATTCTAGGACGACAGTTGGCTTTAGAACTGTTCAGATACAGTCCAACGGTCCTTGCTGCTAGGCAACAGTAAGAGCTTCAGCCAAATCGGCTAGCAGGGCTTGGGACCACGTCCAATCACCTCTCAGTCACTTAAAATATTCTGCCCCTTTACGACCTCCCTCCTCTCTCTGATTGGATCAGGTCCCTGTCAATCCGACCAATCGTCCAGTCAGTAACCCAGCCCTCCCTCTCTCTACGTCCCCGATTCGCTGAGTTTGTTTCCCAAACCTGTTCCCTGATTGGTTGTCTCCTGGGCGGGCCTCAGTCTGTGTTCATGTCCATGTGACAGGGATTACTTCCTGTCTCCAGGGCAGTCCGGTAGAGTTTCAGAAAGTGGCGGTAGTGCTGGGAGCAGCCAAGCCACGCCTCTCCGAACCGTACCGCCCCTGTGAACAGGAACTCCCCCTCCTCCCCTGGCTGCAGCCGGCACTGCAGGGGCGTGTTCAGACGTCCGGACCACCCCTTTCCTCTGGCTCCGTCCCAAGAGAACACTCCGCTCTTCTGATGAAACAGATGGCTCAGCGTCACGGCAACGGAGGAGTGGTCTGATGACGAGGGCGTGTCAACGCCACGGATACTGCCGCGACCCGCTGGAGAGAAAGAGAAAGAGGGAGAGAGGGAGAGAGAGAGAGGGGGGAGGAGAGAGTGGGAGACACAGAGGTGGGGAGAGAGATACGGGGAAGAGAGAACGATGAGAAGGGTTGTTCATTTCCTTTACAGCAGGTGCTGTTTGTGGATGCGTTCTAAATCAAATCAAATTCCTCACATGCTTGGTAAACAACATGTTTACTGACGGGCCCTTCCAAACAACGCAGAGAGAACACAAGGAATAAATACACAATGAGTAATGATAACTTGGCCATTCACACGGGGTACCAGTACTGAGTCTATGTGCAGGGCTACGAGGTAATTGAGGTAGATATGTACATATAGGTAGGGGTACAGTGACTAGGCAACAGGATAGATAATAAACAGTAGGAGCAGCGTATGTGATGAGTCAAAAGAGTTAGTGCAAAGGAGGTTCAATGCAGATAGTCCAATGCAGATAGTCCAATGCAGATAGTCCAGATAGCTATTTATTTAGCGGTCTTGTTCAGCAGTCTTATGGCTTGGGGGTAGAAGCTGTTCAGGGTCCTGTTGGTCCCAGACTTGGTGCATCTGTACCGCTTGCCGTGCTGTAGCAGAGAGAACAGTCTTAGGGCCTTCTTCTGACACCGCCTGGTATAGAGGTCCTGGATGGCAGGGAGCTCGGCCCCAGTGATGTACTGCGCCGTACGCACTAACCTCTGTAGAGCCTTGCGGTCAGATGCCAAGCAGTTGCCATACCAAGCTGTGATGCAGCCAGTCAAGAAGCTCTCAATGGTGCAGCTGTATAACCTTTTGAGGATCTGAGGGCCCATGCCAATTCTTTTCAGCCTCCTGAGGGGAAAGAGGCGTGGTCATGCCCTCTTCACGACTGTGGGTGTGTGTGGACCATGTTAATTCCTTAGTGATGTGGACACAGAGGAACTTGAAGCTCTCTCGACCTGCTCCACTACAGCCGATGTGTATGGCGGCGTGCTGACCTCCTCCCTATAGGCTGTCTCATCGTAGTTGGTGATCAGGCCTACCACCGTTGTGTCATCAGCAAACTTAATGATGGTGATGGCCATTGTTCTGTGTGTGTGTGTGTGTTGTGGTGCGTGTGTGTGTGTTGTGGTGGGTACGTAGGTGTGTGCTTACCAAAGTCGCTGGTGCATACCGCCATCAGGACCTGGTCATCTGTGCAGGGTGTACATGAGGCTGAGAGAGAGACACATGACATAAACTGTGTACCATACACCACCATACACCACAGACACCACCATACACCACAGACACCACCATACACCACAGACACCACCATACAGTATACAACACTAGCATCACATATAAAGAAGAGTGAGCGTTTGAGTCAGTTAGTCCTGTATCTCTCCACTCAGATTCACCCTCTTTCCCTCCCCCATCCATCCCTCTATCCCTCCCTTCCTGAGATAGGGGGTGATGAGGGGGAGATGAAGGGGAGAGTCTGGTTATCTCACCTCCTTGTTACCCCGGGCTCTATTTGGGGGAGAGAGGGAGGGGTGAGGAAGGAGAGAGGGAGGGAGGAATGAGGAGGGAGGGAGAAAGGGAGAAAGGGAGGGGTGAGGAGGAGGAGAGAAGGAGGGGTGAAGAGGAGGGAGAGAAGAAGGGGTGAGGAGGAGGGAGAGAAGGAGGGGTGAGGAGGGAGAGAGGGAGAGAGGGAGGAATGAGGAGGAGAGAGGGAGGAATGAGCAGGGAGAGAGGGAGGGGGTGAGGAGGAGGGAGAGAAGGAGGGGTGAGGAGGAGGGAGGGAGGGAGAGAGGGAGGGAGGGAGGAATGAGGAGGGAGAGAGGGAGGGGTGAGGAGGAGGGAGAGAGGGAGGGGTGATGAGGTTATCTATGGGGGGAGGGTACAAGATGAAGGATTTTCTCATCCTTGTGTGTGTGAGTGAGAGTGAAACAGGTGGGAGAGAGGGTGGTAATGGTGGAAACCTTTGACCCTGTCTGCCAGTATAACAACTATTAAACAGTTTTTCTCTCTGTCTGGGGATGACTTTATGGCACACACATACCTGTACTAATCAGATTCTCTCTCTCTCTCTCTCTCTCTCTCTCTCTCTCTCTCTCTCTCTCTCTCTCTCTCTCTCTCTCATCTGACCAATCATATCTTCTCCTCCCCCTCCCCGGGTGGGCTACCCACAATGCCTTGCAGCGGGCACCCCTGACTGACAGCTGGCTGATGATTGGCTGACCCCTGGGCTTGACCCCAGCGTGACCTGTTGATTAGCCTGCTTGTTTTTATATGTCAGAGCGGGAGACTAGAGAGGAGGGAGGGAGAGAGAGAGAGGAGGGAAGGAGACGAGAGAGAGGAGGGAGGGAGGGAGACGAGAGAGGAGGGAGGGAGAGAGGGAGAGAGAGGGAGAGAGGAGGGAGGGAGGGAGGCAGAGGGAGGGAGGGGAGGGAGACGAGGAGAGGAGGGAGGGAGACGAGAGAGAGGAGGGAGAGAGACAAGAGAGGGAGAGAGGAGACAAGAGACGGGAGACAAGAGGAGGAGGGAGACAGGGAGGGAGGGAAGGAGACAGGGAGGGAGGGAAGGAGACAGGGAGGGAGGGAAGGAGAGGGAGGGAGGAAAGGAGACAGGGAGGGAGGGAGACAAGAGAGAGGAGGGAGATGAGAGAGGAGGGAGGGAGACAGGGAGGGAGACGAGAGAGAGGAGGGAGGGAGACGAGGAGAGGGAGGGAGGGAGACAGAGAGAGGGGGAGGGAGGGAGGAGAGGAGCAGGAGAGAGGAGGGAGACAGAGAGACGAGAGAGGGAGGGAGGGAGGGAGGGAGGGAGGGAGGGAGGGAGGGAGGGAGGGAGGGAGGGAGGGACGAGAGAGGAGGGAGAAGAGAGACGAGAGAGGAGGAGAGGGAGGGAGGGAGGGAGGGAGGGAGGGAGGAGCCGAGAGAGGAGGGAGGGAGACAAGAGAGAGGAGGAGAGGGAGACAGAGAGGAGAGAGGGAGGAGGGAGAGGAGAGAGGAGGGAGGGAGGGAGAGGAGGGAGGGAAAGAGGGAGGGAGACAGGGAGGGAGGAGGGAGGGAGGGAGGGAGGGAGGGAGGGAGGGAGGGAGGGAACAAGAGACAGGGGAAGGGAGGGAGGGAGACAGGGAGGGAGGGAGACAGGGAGGGGGGGAGACAAGAGAGGAGGGAGACAAGAGAGAGAAGGAGGGAGAAAGACGGAGGGAGGGAGGGAGGGAGACGGAGGAGGAGGCAGAGGAAGAAGATGAGAAAGGGAAAGAAAATTGAAAGAAGAAAAGAGGGATAGAGGACAGCAAGAAAGAGAGGAAGTGTCTGGTCTGGTCTGTCTCTTGAGTGACAGCAGGTCTGTGGATGTGTGTGTCTGAGCTAGACTGCTTTATTGGGCTAGACAGTCACTCTGTTTAACTCCCATCATTTCCTCCCCCCCCTTTCTACCTCTTCAGCCAACACAGGGCCTCTTCTATGTGTCTAGGGGTCAGTTGAACCAGTGGTTCATTCTTCCTCTCTTGTCCATCTGTCATGTTACTTTCTACAGCCCTTGATCTGGTGAACGGGTTCTACTGCCTGGGTTCTACCCATGGAATGTGTGTGTGTGTGTTGGTCTCTTACCAGTGCCAGTGTTCAGCTGTGTGTGTGTTGGTCTCTTACCAGTGCCAGTGTTGAGATGAGGGTAAAGGTGAGCTCCAGGTCCGTGGCTGGCCACCAGTTCATACTGAACGATTGTGATCCTCCTGCTGATATCCTGCTGGCCCACTGCCTCTATGAACAGCGCCCCCTCTGTCAGGGAGAAACACTGCACCCTGCCCTGCGACTGGAAATATATCAAACAATTTAAATATATACATGTACTGGTGTAATGACACTAAGATAATCATATTCACACAAGTACTTTATGAATATAGTAACAATTATATTTACAGTGGTTAAACTTAAGCATGCATTTTTTGCCTATGTAACATGTTCTGTGCTGTTCTAAGCCAGGTTACTGTACAATATCTGTGACAACTTCTGATGTAAAAAGGGATTTATCAATAAATGTGACTGACCGACTGATTGACTGAACGAACGTCCGACAGACCGACCAACTGACTGATGTCTGCTGCCTGCCTGCCCACTGGCCGACTATTACAACGTCCGAGACGACCAACTGACTGATGTCTGGCTGTCTGCCTGCCTGGCTAAATGATTGACAGGCCGGCAGACCAATTGACCGACCGACCGGCTGACTGACCAGCCGACTGACCAACAGACCGACTGATTGACTGACTAACCGACCATCTACCTGTTCTTTCTCGGACATCAGCAGGCGGAGCTGTCCAGCTCTCTCCAGGTAGAGGTGGGATCCGCGGGAGTCTGTCTGGGGCTTGATGCAGGCGTGCAGGCCGGGGGAAGCCCCGGACGAGGGCTCCGTGTTGGGCCGCAGGTTGACGATGAGGGCCCCTGTAGGGTAGAGCCACTCTAGACTGCCCTGGGAGCAACGCAGGTATACCTGCTCCACATCACGGGAGTGAGACTCATGGGTCAGACCACTGGGAGAGAGGGAGGATGAGAGAGGGAGAAGTGGGTTAGAGAAGAAGAGGGAGGAGGAGAGAGGGGGACAGTAGGGTAGGATAAGGGTTAAGGTATTGGGGAAGGAGGAGAGAGGGTAAAAGGGAGGAGGAGAGAGGGGGACGGTAGGGTAGAGAAGGGGTTAAGGTATTGGGGAAGGAGGAGAGGGTAAAGGGGAGGAGGAGAGAGGGGGACAGTAGGGTAGAGAAGGGGTTAAGGTATTGGGGAAGGAGGAGAGAGGGTAAAAGGGAGGAGGAGAGAGGGGGACGGTAGGGTAGAGAAGAGGTTAAGGTATTGGGGAAGGAGGAGAGAGGGTAAAAGGGAGGAGGAGAGAGGGGGACGGTAGGGTAGAGAAGAGGTTAAGGTATTGGGGAAGGAGGAGAGAGGGTAAAAGGGAGGAGGAGAGAGGGGGACGGTAGGGTAGAGAAGGGGTTAAGGTATTGGGGAAGGAGGAGAGAGGGTAAAAGGGAGGAGGAGAGAGGGGGACGGTAGGGTAGAGAAGGGGTTAAGGTATTGGGGAAGGAGGAGAGAGGGTAAAAGGGAGGAGGAGAGCAAGGAGGAGAAGAGTGGAGGAAATAGGTTATGGTGATGGGGGAGGAGGAGGAGGAGGAGGAGGGAGAGAGGGTAGAGGGGGAGAGAAGAGGTTAGGAAACTTGCTATGGATATATTTTGATGTTTGAGGAGGCAATGTTGTTGGTCATAAAGATGAACACACACACACCAAACATCATTAACAGTTAACTTGCAATGCATGATACCTTATCAGTTAGTTAAGAGGTATTTTAAAGAGCAACTTGATTACAGCACGAGATAAACTGTGACCCGATGTGACCAATACCCGGAGCCCAGGGGAGGGAGGATATGGTCGTTTATCTTGGATGGGCGTGTTTAAGATCAGTAAGGGATTATAAACTTGTTAGAAGTTGATGTCTTTAAAATAAAACTCCACCGCAGCGCAGCAACAAAAAAGCGTCCCACAGCCGTTTTTTTTATGACGCAGGGTTTTAAAACGACAGATCAAAGGGCAGGCCATATGGACCTGTTTATTTTACTGTAATTACAGGAGTGGCTGCACACTCAATTTCTGGAGGGTGCCATGCCATATACAATAGCCTAGAACACAGTTTAATGAGTATATGAACGGTAAGATATGAACTCGGCACAGCGCTGTAAACCTCTCCTGTCCCCTCTGCCGGCTCCACGATCCACGCGCCCAACCCATGCTCTCCTCTTCGCGCACGCATGGAGATTTTGCATATTTCACTGGAACAGTTCAAAATATGTTATCGTGTTTTCTTAGAATATTATGGCGCGCCGCCAATTGGAGCTCACATAGCTATAGGCCACAGGCCAGGAGGAGAAACCAAAACATTCCCTATGCAAATCCATCAGCCCTAAAATACATAACACATGTATAAACACAATCTCATTGTATAAGGTAGTTAAGAGTCCCACACCTTTGCATGGAGTCATATCTATATCCCTTTTTTTATATCTCTTTATCGTATTATACTCTATTTCCTCCTCTCTCTCTCTCTCTCTCCTTCCCTCAGAGCCTGGGGGTGTTGAAACCGTCTCCCCTCTTATTTCCACGGGTTTAATGAAGTCTATTAAATCATTTCTGGAGTTAATTCCTGAACATCTACCTAATGAACAACAGACAAGTGGTTCACATACCTCTCTCTCTCCTCCCCCCCTCTCTCTGGGTAGGACGTTTTAGTGCACAAAAGATTAAATGCATTAGCCTTAATTTATCCAACCGTTTATTCGATTTGATAAACCATCTTCAACTTGTTTGCACCTGCAAATGTAAATATGCTATGGCCTCGCTGTTGAGGACATTATTGCGCAACATCTGGACTGGCAGGGAGGAAACGAGTTTCCAGAATATCTACCGTTGGACTGAATGTATAAACCTATTGGTTACTGTTTCGATAGCAACAGTGCCATAGTCTACATCTAACACTCAAAGTCCTTAACCAAAAGAGATTGTAGCTAGTCTACAGGAGTGTTGGCTTTTAGCCTAAATCCTATAAGGCTAAATAAAACCTGTCGAATAACACACATACAATAATAAACCTATAGCCTACCTTCCTCTCCAGCTGCACTGGTCGCTGGAGTACTGCGCCGAGGCGACCCGAAAGAGAAACACAGCCGCTACCCAATGTGTTAAACCTGGCCACAGCATGGTTGACCAACCGCTCCTCCACCCAAGTATGGTCCGACCACGTCCCGCCGTTCAGTAACCACTAGAATCCACCAATAACTCCTGCAAATTCCATTTTATTCACATCGTCGTCTCTGGTAAGAAGGGTACGGGTCCGCCTGAATCAACAGTTCTGTTTTGTACCGTAAAAGTTCCGTTTCATTTCGATAGGATGGAATATCCGTGTAAACCCGTTGTGAGCCTCGGGGAGTAGAAGCAGTAGGCTGGTGACTAACAGACAGGAGGAAGTCCTGGTATTAATAACGAACTTCTGCTGCCTGTGCTCGAGCGCCGCTCACGTCACCCCGCCCAGACTCGTGCCAGCAGCTGACTCCTCCGCTTGAGTGACACGCTCCAAACCACGCCCCGGGCGGACGAACTTCTCTGTCTCTGTCTCTGTCTGTGTCTGTGTGTGTGTGTGTGTGTGTGTGTGTGTGTGTGTGTGTGTGTGTGTGTTTACGCGCGTCTTAACGCGGACACGCACGGATGTTCTTGGCGCCATAACCAGATGGCTCTTATAAATATTTGTACCGCAGCTCGCGCAGGTCTGAAGATAGCCTACATCAGCGTCATGTTGCAGAGGAGTAAATATCCAATCAGTCACACGCATGTGCACACGAACACATTCAAAATACTGTAGCGACCCGCACAGACAGCTGTGTGTTATGTGTTAGGCTAGTAGATGGTTGTGTTGTACCTACCAGTACCCAGTGTTCGCGGGTCCGACATGTCAATCAACCTGCTATCTGCCAATCACGGGAATGCCTGGAATGTTCTGATGCCGGGCATCCTGGCGGTTGGGCGGAGTGGCGTGAGGGGGGTTGGGCAGGGGGATGGAGCATTGGAAGTTAAGACCAGGTTTAGCCTTTGTTCTCTCTCTTTTTACGTCTGGGCTTCACAAGAGAAGGTCACGATTGGCTTGTGTATTATCTTTCATTTATTTGGCGTGGGCTACGGCCAAACAGTAGCCTGTATAAAGTTGGTTTAATAAACCGTCCATTCGTAAACTCAATCCTCTGTCTGGACAGTTGTTCTTCTATGATCTAGTCAGGTCTTACATTGGTGTCAGAAGTAAAAACGTTGATAAAGTTAGCCAGCCAGCTAGCTGACTTCTGTGGCTAGCTACCGTAGGTGAGAACGGGGGTTGAAAATGCTTCGAGGAATCCGAAAGTGAAGGTGGAGGTAGGGGGACGATTATGGCCAAGGAGGTGCGTGTGCATGGACGTCGGGGGTTCTGGCTGAGGAGATCGCCAGGGCATCGGAGCCCAGAGGCCGCTTGAGGGAGGGCGTTAGAGTGATGGCCTGGAAGCGGGCATGAGTGCCGCCGACTGCGTTTCGAGGATTCTGGTGGGCGGACCGAAGGGGGTGACGCCGACGCGGCGGGACGAGGAATCGGGGGCTCAGGATGTAAACAAACATGGCGGCGCCCAGTTCCCGGCTGCGCCCGTATCTATTAAGACCCCAAGTATTCCGGTAAGGCGGATTGGGAAGCATTTCATGCTCAGTTTGAACTGTTAGCTCATTGTAGGGGGTGGTCGGATGAAGAAAGGGCACTGCAGTTGGCTTTATGCCCCCTCACGGATGAAGCTCTGGCCTGTTTGATATTGATTAGCCCCGAGGACAGACGTGATTATGTTGCTTTAGTGGGAGCACTGAGGAGGCGCTATGGACAGTGTGTACAGCCCGGCTACTGCGCTCCGAACTGAGTAATAGACGCAGGCAGCCTGGAGAGCCTCTACGGGTGCTAGCTAATGACATTGAGAGCCTCTCTCAGCGGGCATATGCTCACATGCCCCCTCCGTGCAGAGCGAGCTAGCACGGGACCAGTTCATACAGGCGCTCTCTCCTACGGAGCTGCGCATACAGACCCAGCTGGCTCATCCTGAGTCATTGCAGGTAGCCTTGGAGATGGCTTTAGAGAGGGAGCTGGTGTGGGCTGGGGCTTCAGCTGGGAGCTTTGGTGGGGGGTGAGGGAGACAGACCCTCTGTGCGAGCTGGGGGGCAGAGCAGCCCGGAGCCGGAAAAGCCTGCATGGGTGGCTGAAATGACAGAACTCATTCGTGCTGTGACGCTACAGGCGGCACGAAACACATGCCCTGGTCCCAGGGTCTGCTGGGGTTGTGGCCAGCCAGGCCATCTGCGCAGAGATTGCCCCATGTCCCCCAGAGCTCAGGGAAACGGCTCGGGGTCCGCATAGACCGGGTAGTGCGGACCCTGGCTTTCTATCCCAACCACCATCTTCTTCAGGAGGAGCCCACCGGCACAGACGGGGAAGCAAGGCTCCACTTCCCCAGAAGCAGACGTGGGCAAGCGGATGGAGCCTGTTGTTGTGGTGGGCCGGACCTGTGTTGGGGACTTTTGTCATGTCCCTGTCACTGTGGAGGGGGTGCCCTGCTCCGCCCTGGTGGACACTGGGTCCACAGTAACCCTGGTGAGGCCAGATATTGTGCCAGGTTGGACTCAGTGTGAGCCTACAACTGTGCAGCTCCGCACAGTCACAGGTGAGCTGGCACCCATGAAAGGGAAGGGAATAATGACTCTGACAGTAGGGGGCAGGACTTCGTCATCCTGTGTGGGTGGCGGCTGTGCAGGACCCTTGTATCCTGGGGTTGGACTTTCTTAGGAGCACAGGCTGCCAGTTAGACCTAAATAGGGGCACACTGAGCTTCCAGGGAGGGCCGGAGGTCACCATGGCCCCTAATGTCACATTCACTCAACCCAACAAACCCTTTACTCCAACAGTTAAAGCAGCAGAGACTCATGGCTGCCCCCTCCCCCACATCTGTGTGAGACTTTTCCCCCAGCCCCTGTCACCTATGGCGTTGTGTTACATTCCCCCAGCTACCTCCATGACACCGCCCTCTGTGAGCCCGGGGCCGCGCCCCCCAGCCCAGCTACTCCCAGATGGGAGGGGAGAGGACACTGTCTGCAGTGAGGGAGATATGGGGGGAGGAACTGTGTTGGTCTTGACCCCCAGCAGGAACGGTTGTGGCAGTTGCTGTTTGAATTCAGAGACAGCTTTGCGCTGAGTGAGGAAGAGGTGGGTCAGACTCTTCTGGTGCAGCATGAGATCGACACAGGTGATGCTCGACCTATCAAGATGCGTCCCCGCCGTATCCCGCTGGCACGCCAGGAGGCGGCAGACAAGGCTGTGTTGGAGATGCAGCGGGCAGACTTCATTGAGCCCTCAGACAGCCCCTGGGCGGCGCCAGTCGTCATGGTTCCAGAAGGGGGGCAAGCTGAGGTTCTGTGCGACTACAGGCGGCTGAATGAGGTAACCAGGAAGGACTCATACCCCATACCACGTGTCGATGAGTCGCTGGACCTGGTTAGGGGGTCCTCCTGGTTCTCCCTCCTAGACCTCCGCAGTGGCTACTGGCAGGTGCCCCTCTCCCCAGAGGCCAGAGCCAAAACTGCGTTCTCCACTAACAGAGGACACTGGCAGTTCAAGGTCCTGTGCTTTTGGCCTGTGCAACGCTCCAGCTACTTTTGAGCGTTTGATGGACAGGGTGCTGGATGGCATCCCCGACAGCAGTGTCTGGCATACCTCGATGACATCCTGGCCCATGGCAGCTCCTTCCAGTCAGCCCTGGGGGCGCTACGGTGTGTGCTGGAGAGGGTGGCTGCCGCAGGTCTGAAGCTCCACCCCGAGAAGTGCCACTTCATGAGGAGAGAGGTGTCCTTCTTGGGCCACCGAGTGGGGAAGGAGGGGATCAGCACCATGGAGGACAAGGTAGCGGCTGTCAGAGACTGGCCCACCCCCACCGACCAGCGCCAGCTGAAGAGCTTCCTGGGCCTGGCCTCGTACCACAGGAGGTTTGTACGGGGCTTCTCGCGTTGCTGCTCCACTGAACCGCCTGCTGCCGAAGGACAAGGCTTTCACTTGGACAGTGGAGTGTGAGGAGGCGTTCAACACCCTCAAACGTGCACTGATCGAGGCCCCGTGCTCGCCCCCTGACCTCACATTGCCCTTTATCCTGGACACAGACGCGAGCAATGTGGGCATGGGTGGGGTGCTGGCCCAGGTGGGGCCAGAGGGGGAGAGAGTGGTGGCGTACTTCAGCAAAACATTTGACAAACATGAGCGCCGCTACTGTGTCACCCGGCGGGAGCTCTTGGCTGTTGTGGCTTCCGTCAAACACTTCAAGTACTACCTGGGTGGTCTGCCCTTTACTGTGAGGACTGACCACTCTGCTCTCCAGTGGCTCATGTCTTTCAGAGAGCCAGAGGGGCAGGTGGCACGCTGGTTGGAGGAGCTTCAGCCGTATGACTTCACGGTGGTGCACAGGGCAGGGCACGCCACTCCAACGCCGACGCCATGTCCCGTCGGCCCTGTACT
Source organism: Coregonus clupeaformis (assembly GCF_020615455.1). Taxonomy (NCBI): domain Eukaryota; kingdom Metazoa; phylum Chordata; class Actinopteri; order Salmoniformes; family Salmonidae; genus Coregonus; species Coregonus clupeaformis. The sequence goes on along the minus strand of NW_025533672.1, from coordinate 455,983 downwards.
GCAGACGGCTGCCGCCACTGTGAACGGAGAGAGGGACGGGAGAGAGAGCTGTGTGCAGAGGAGGGGGTCTGTGCCACAGTGTGTCGGGCGGCGGGCCTGTCTGCTGTGAGCTGCAGACTGTCGACGTGGCTGAATGGGGGCAGCAGCAGGGACGGACACAGACCTACAGCCAGTGCTACAGTGGGTAGAGGCGCAGGTGAGGCCACCATGGGAAGAGGTGACAGCACTCTCACTCGCGACCAAAGGGTTGTGGTCAAAGTTTGAGCGACTGCGGCTGGCTGATGGCGTGTTACAGCGGGCATGGAAGGAGTCAGCTACGGGGGAGGAGAGGTGGCAGGTGGTGGTCCCAAAAGCATTGCGGGAGGCTGTGCTCCAGAGTACTCATGGGGGGTGGGGACTGGACACTTTGGGGTCACAAAAACACTGCGCCGCCTCCGTCAGGGCTTTACTGGGGGCAGCACAAGAGGGATGTGGAAGACTTTGCCGCCGCTGTGACAACTGCACAGCGAGAAAGGGCCCCCAGGCCGCTCTCATGCTCAGCTCCAACAGTTCCCAGTGGGGGCTCCCATGGAGAGGGTGGGAGTGGATGTAGTTGGGCCGTTCCCCACCACAGACAGTGGAAACCGCTGGGTGCTCACGGCCATGGACTATTTCACAAAATGGCCCGAGGCCTATGCTCTGCCTGACCAGGAGGCAGAGACCATCGTCGACGCCCTGACAGCGGGATGTTCAGCAGGTTTGGAGCTGCAGAGTCCATCCACAGCGACCAAGGCAGAAACTTTGAGTCCCGTGTGTTCGCCACCATGTGTGAGAGGCTGGGTATGCACAAGACCCGCACTACTCCTCTCCATCCTCAAAGTGATGGCCTTGTGGAGCGCTTCAACAAAACGCTTGGACAGCAGCTGGCCATCGTCTCTTCCAAACACCAGCGTGACTGGGACAAGCACCTGCCTATGGTCCTCATGGCATGCCGCTCCGCTGTCCAAGACTCCACCTCCTGCACACCTGCCCTCCTCATGCTGGGGAGAGAGATCCGTACCCCTGCGGACATGGCGTTTGGTCGGCCCCTGGATAGCCCTCATGTTTCCCCGGGGCCGGAGTATGCCCGGAGACTCCAGGACCGCCTGGAGACAGCCCACACCTTCGCCCGAGAGCAGCTGCTGAATGCAGGTGTGAGGCAGAAGAGGAACTATGACGTGCACACCCGGGGAAGGCACTTTGTGGCTGGGGAGCTGGTCTGGGTCTACAGCCCGCTAAGGAAAAAAGGCAGATGCCCCAAGTTGGACAGTCACTGGGTGGGACCCTGCAGTGTCCTGGAGAGGGTAGGGGAGGTTGTTTACCGGGTGCAGCTTCCTCCCAGGGGGAGAAAGGTGACACTGCACCGGGACAGGTTAGCCCCATATAGAGGGGCCTCTTCTCCCCAAACCCCAGGAACCCCCACAATTCCCCTCTCTGGCAATGACATTCTCCAGGCACCCACCCCCAGGTGCCGCAGACAAGGCTCCAGACAGCCCACTCCCCCTGTGTCACCGCGTGGTTCCCCAGAGCCACGGACTGTATTACCCGTTCCCGCTTCCTTGTCCCCCATGTCCTTGCTTTCATCCCCTGGTTCCCAGAGGGGCACTCTGCGGCCATCACAGCCACGCAGGCAAAGGAGACCTCCGGGTCGCTTCAGAGACTTTGTTTGTTCCCTCGGGGACGAGGGACTTTGTGGTGGGGGGCTGTGTAGCGACCCGCACAGACAGCTGTGTGTTATGTGTTAGGCTAGTAGATGGTTGTGTTGTACCTACCAGTACCCAGTGTTCGGGGGTCCGACATGTCAATCAACCTGCTATCTGCCAATCACGGGAATGCCTGGAATGTTCTGATGCCGGGCATCCTGGCGGTTAGCGGAGTGGCGTGGAGGGGGTTGGGCAGGGGGATGGAGCATTGGAAGTTAAGACCAGGTTTAGCCTTTGTTCTCTCTCTTTTTACGTCTGGGCTTCACAAGAGAAGGTCACGATTGGCTTGTGTATTATCTTTCATTTATTTGGCGTGGGCTACGGCCAAACAGTAGCCTGTATAAAGTTGGTTTAATAAACCGTCCATTCGTAAACTCAATCCTCTGTCTGGACAGTTGTTCTTCTATGATCTAGTCAGGTCATTACAATACCTTCATACAGCCCCCGCGCAGGTGAGAAACAGTGACCACGTGCACCGATATATTACAGTAATAAAAATCAACAAACTCATGCGTAATTGCCTACGATGTGTAGCTTAACGGTTTTGAGATAATATAGCACCGATGTGTAAGAAGTGTTTGCTTTATTTATTTAGATTCTAAATAGCCAATTAGTAATAGGCATAGGTCTAGATTGGAGGGACCCAACGTCTATATTCTGGAAACCAAAGACCGAAGAAGATTCCTCTGCTCTCCATCTGTTCTGACCGACAGCTACTCACACCAAACGCCCCCTTGGTTCTGGAGCGCTTTTCCCGTGAGAAAACAGTCGGAACCTCAACCGTGTAACTGACTCGTCACATTCCCCCGGACAGCTTCAGCAATGTAACACATTTAGAGAAATACCAATACATACCACCTCCACTCTGTCACACACGTCATTCTATTCCATTGTCTCGTAACTCTAGAAAGGTTATAAACATGTATAATAAATATATTGTCTGTGATATATTATTATGGCTATAAACACATTATGAACACATAACACAATTATTACACATAACACAATTATAAACACATAAAACACTATACACCCACTATAACACATTATAACACACTATACCTAAAGTCAGAGATGTCTGAAGACTAGTGCTGCTCTAAGGCTATAGTGGGAGTCCTAAATGTAGCAGCAGAAGTTTATCAATCAATCAATCAATCAATCAATCAATCAAATCAAATGTATTTTTACCAAGCCCCTTTTTACATCAGCAGTTGTTGCTTTACAGATACCCAGCCTAAAACCCCCAAAGAGCAGCAACACAGAGGTAGATGTATTACATTGTAGGCTGTACTTAACTTGGCAGCTTAAAGCTGAAATGCAGTACACAGCACGTACAAGTAAACTGAAACAGAATCTCCATAGACCCTGGTCAAAAGTAGCACACTACCTAGGGAATAGGCTGCCATTTGGGACGTAGCCTAATCCTACTTTAACAGGAGTGACTGACTGGTCTGATCTTAAATAGTTTCACACCACGACCCCTGACCTGGCCCACGGAGCACACACACACACACACACACACACACATCCCTAAGAGCTATATTTCTCCTGTTATCCATGCTGTCACCTGGCTCTTCTCAAACACCCTGACAGACAGAACACTTCGGCTGTCCACAGAACCTTCTGTAATGGAACACACATTCCTTCCTCCCCTCCTCTCTCCCTCCCTCCTCCCTCTCTCCTTCCTTCTCACCTCCCCCTTTCCTTCCCGCTCGTGAGAAGCACACTTCTCTCTGTTGGACACACACGCACACACAGTCAATAACAGCGTCTTCAAGGTCCAACCTCTCAGAGCTTTCTCCTCCTAGACGCACCATACTGATATCCATCCACTTCTCCTAAACACACGTTACTGATATCCCTCCACTTCTCCTGAACACACGATACTGATATCCCTCCACTTCTCCTGAACACACGATACTGATATCCCTCCACTTCTCCTGAACACACCATACTGATATCCCTCCACTTCTCCTAAACACACCATACTGATATCCCTCCACTTCTCCTAAACACACCATACTGATATCCATCCACTTCTCCTGAACACACCATACTGATATCCCTCCACTTCTCCTGAACACACAATACTGATATCCCCCCACTTCTCCTGAACACACGATACTGATATCCCTCCTTCTCCTAAACACACAATACTGATATCCCTCCACTTCTCCTAAACACACAATACTGATATCCCTCCTTCTCCTAAACACACAATACTGATATCCCTCCACTTCTCCTAAACACACAATACTGATATCCCTCCACTTCTCCTAAACACACAATACTGATATCCCTCCACTTCTCCTGAACACACCATACTGATATCCCTCCACTTCTCCTAAACACACCATACTGATATCCCTCCACTTCTCCTGAACACACCATACTGATATCCCTCCACTTATCAGCAGTCTGCAGACAGAATAAGCTGTGTGTGTGTGTGTGACCCAGCAAGGGCCCACAGGTTTTGGGGTCAGGGTCATGAGTTGTGTGTGTGAGTGTTATCAGTCTTAAACCCTGTAGACAGACAGACAGGCACAGACAGACAGACATGCAGGCAGACAGACAGACAGACAGACAGACAGGCAGGCAGGCAGGCAGACAGAGTGAGTGATTGTAAACACAGGGTTCAGTCCTGTCTACATCCACTATAACATCTCCATCAGTCTACATTTATCTTTAACACACTCTCTCTCTCTCTCTCTCTGAGGATTTAAATATATGGCAATTTGATAGTTTTGAAAATAAACTGAAACAAACCTTACAAAAACTTAATGACATTGAGTTCTTAACACTTAACTTCAAGTGTTTCAATTTTGTAGACAAGCAAAACTATCTTGATTGGCGCTGAAATCGAGGTCCAGTGTTCTGTTGTAACCCTGGTGGTTTAGATATAAAGCCTCTAGTGAATCAGAGGTCCAGTGTTCTGTTGTAACCCTGGTGGTTTAGATACAGTGAGGGAAAAAATTATTTGATGATTTTGTACGTTTGCCCGCTGACAAAGACATGATCAGTCTATAATTTTAATGGTAGGTTTATTTGAACAGTGAGAGACAGAATATAACAAAAAAATCCAGAAAAACGCATGTCAAAAATGTTATAAATTGATTTGCATTTTAATGAGGGAAATAAGTATTTGACCCCTCTGCAAAACATGACTTAGTACTTGGTGGCAAAACTCTTGTTGGCAATCACAGAGGTCAGACGTTTCTTGTAGTTGGCCACCAGGTTTGCACACATCTCAGGAGGGATTTTGTCCTACTCCCCTTTGCAGATCTTCTCCAAGTCATTAAGGTTTCGAGGCTGACGTTTGGCAACTCGAACCTTCAGCTCCCTCCACATATCTTCTATGGGATTAAGGTCTGGAGACTGGCTAGGCCAAGCTTAATGTGCTTCTTCTTGAGCCACTCCTTTGTTGCCTTGACCGTGTGTTTTGGGTCATTGTCATGCTGGAATACCCATCCAAGACCCATTTTCAATGCCCTGGCTGAGGGAAGGAGGTTCTCACCCAAGATTTGACGGTACATTGCCCCGTCCATCGTCCCTTTGATGCAGTGAAGTTGTCCTGTCCCCTTAGCAGAAAAACACCCCCAAAGCATAATGTTTCCACCTCCATGTTTGATGGTGGGGATGGTGTTCTTGGTCATAGGCAGCATTCCTCCTCCTCCAAACACGGCGAGTTGAGTTGATGCCAAAGAGCTCCATTTTGGTCTCCTCTGACCACAACACTTTCACCCAGTTCTCCTCTGAATCATTCAGATGTTCATTGGTAAACTTCAGACGGGCCTGTATACAGTGGGGAGAACAAGTATTTGATACACTGCCGATTTTGCAGGTTTTCCTACTTACAAAGCATGTAGAGCAGGGTTCTTCAATTGGTTCAATTACTCGTCTGTAATTTTACACAACTGTGAGAGATGCCAAAAATCCAGAAAATCACATTGTATGATTTTTAAGTAATTAATTTGCATTTTATTGCATGACATAAGTATTTGATACATCAGAAAAGCAGAACTTAATATTTGGCACAGAAACCTTTGTTTGCAATTACAGAGATCATACGTTTCCTGTGTTTGTTGTTAATTCTGTCTCTCACTGTTCAAATAAACCTACTATTACAATTATAGACTGATCATGTCTTTGTCAGTGGGCAAACGTACAAAATCAGCAGGGGATCAAATACTTTTTTCCGTCACTGTATAAAGCCTCTAGTGCAGGACTGCCCAACCCTGTTCCTGGAGAGATACCGTCCTGTAGGTTTTTGCTCCAACCCTAATCTAGCACACCTGCTTCTAATAATTAGCAGGTTGATAAGATGAATCAGGTTAGTAACACCTGGGGTTGGAGCCAAACCTACAGAAGGGTAGCTCTCCAGGAATAGGGTTGGGCAACCCTGCTCTAGTGGATCAGAGGTTCAGTGTTCTGCTACGTGTTTCCTTCAGTCTGTCAGAATGTAAACAGTCCATGGGGAGAGAGTGGACAGGTCAGAGAGTGTGTGTGTGTCGGGGTTATAAGTGGAGACCATGTGTTAACTGGATGTGCTAGTTTTCTCAAGCCTTGTACTGGGCTCAGCTAGCCTGTCACTATAGTAACCATGAGAGAGCGTAGGCCAGGGGTTCTCACCCCCCCCTTACCCTGCCCTACATACATGGTAGGTAGGCTATGCCCCCCCTATAACCCATTCAACCCACACTGTCAGAAAGAGAAAGGCTATGGGGGATCCATCAGACCCCCACCCCCAATATAAGTCATGTTATAACCAGGGGTGTAGTTTAGGTTAAACACACGTCAACACAGTTCACACACCTTTTTCATTTTGCGTGAGTGTCTACCCACCTATCGAGTTCAAATACAGGGAGCGTTACTATAGTCGCTCAGCGATTAGCATCTACCCACCAATTTGTTTTACAACTATATCTCTACCCATAATCCCATGTGTAGCTAGCTGTGGTCAGAGTTCCAGGAAGTTTCTGTTGAAATAGCATAGCGTTGGTGAAGGTTCTGTCTGTGGTAAGGTTTGTTTACCTATGAACAATGAAACTCAAGAGCTCTGTGTGGTAAAACAAATACCCTTACTGGTCAGTATATGTGTGTGTGTATAAGTGTGAATAGTGTGTGTGTGTGTGTGTCTAGTGTGTGTGTAGTGCGTGTAGTGTGTGTTTGTGTAGTGTGTGTAGTGTTTGTGTAGTGCGTGTGTAGTGTGTGTGTAGTGTGTGTCAGAGCCTAGCACTCTAAAAGACTTCATTGTTCCTGAGGTTTTATAAGAGACATGTGGAAAGAAAAACAAATATGGGAGTGTGTGTGTGTGTGTAGTGTGAGTAGTGTGTGTGTAGTGTGTGTGACTGGGCAGAACAACATTTTTCTGGAAAGTCTCTTTCAATTCCACGATCAACATGGACATGCTGCCACACATATTACACAAACAAAATAGCAGGCACACACACACACACACACACACACACACACACACACCAATAGATGACTGTCATAGTCCATCTATCCTTCTCAGCGTCCAGCCCTCAAACACTGAATTCCCATTTCCATCTACCAGACCCCTTCATTTGTTTCCACTCCCCCCCTCCATTCCCTTATCTCTCCATCCCTCCATCTCTCCATCTCTCCATCCCTCCATCCCAGTGTCAGTTGAAGTGGTAGTGGCCCACCCTCCTCCCTCTCCATCTCTCCATCCCAGTGTCAGTTGAAGTGGTAGTGGCCCACCCTCCTCCCTCTCCATCTCTCCATCCCAGTGTCAGTTGAAGTGGTAGTAGTCCACTCCTTCTTCCAGATGGAGAGACTTCAGGTTCTCTTCAAACACTCCTCCGGTCATGTCCTGGGAGGACCAAGCGACAGAACATGAAAAGAGAGAGTGAGGAGGACATGCTGGTCATCGCTCTAATTATCACCAACGCCCATGGTCAGTCTCCTACTTCCTGTCTGTAGGTGAGGTCACTTCCTGTTTTTAGTTATCTCTGGCATCTGATTGGTCAACATTTTAAAGAGATAAGGACCAGGGTTGGGGTCAATTCCATTTCATTTCCAGTCAATTCAGAAAGTAAACCTAATTAAACTCCAGATGTTCCTCATTGAAAATTTAACTGAAATGGAATTGAACACAATCTGGTCCTTGTGACATATCGGTATGTTTAAGAATTAATTGTGTGATTGGCTCCAGGTGTGTTTGTGAGCGTGTCTGGTGTGTGTGTATGTCTGCTGAATGTGTGTGTGTGTGTGTGTGTGTGTGTGTGATTGAGTCCAGGTCCCAGTGTCCTCTGACTGGATAATCACTGATCCCAATTCCCATAATTGGCCAATTAGAAGCTATGGGAGGCGGGCCAGTCTGTAAAAGCTGCATGCAGCTCATATTGTGATAAATACACCATTAACTGTCTGTCTGCCTGGGCTGGCCAACAGAGTATGTGTGTTTTCTAAACCCAGAGGCAATGTGCTTGTGTGTGTGTGTGTGTGTGTGTGTGTGTGTGTATGTGTGTGCGTGTACACTCATCCCAGAGGCAATTAAATTCCCCCAGTTAAAGGATCACCAAATAACTTTTAGGAAGGCTTTAAAACTATATTATACCCTGTATGGTTGTTACTAAGGCTTTATAACTGTTTTTTTATCTTTATTTATACAACGGGTGGGTCTAATCCTGAATGCTGATTGGTTAAAACCTCATTCCAGCCAGTGTCTATTCCACAAGTTACCACCGGCTAAAGCTATGATGTTGAAATGCCTATTTACTCTGTTCCATCTGACTTCGCAATCCACTGTCTCATCAGCCCAGCCAGGCAATTTATAAACTTGATCTCCACTATAAAAAGCATCTTTTAGACTAACATTTAGTTTTCAACAGGGTAGATTTGTATAAACCTTGATGTCTGTCTCTCTAGAATTTGCAACATTGTTTCAATATTCAACTTTGATCTCCTGCTGTCCGATAGTAATGAACGTGTCGTGAGTCGGGAGGAGACAGAGAGGCAGGCAGCGTTTCTCAGCCAGTCCAAATCATGAATCAGCTGGGATCATTTTTATGGATATAAACAAAGGTAAAACGAAACGAAGTGTAGGTAGATTGCAGTCTTTCCAGCTTCAGTTTGAAGTGGTTGTGTTTGCTGTGTTGTTGGCTAGCTCCTCTGAACAACAGCGTTCTATGCCAGGTGAAATCGCGCCTCATTAGCTCATTGTAATGGATGTATCCAAATAAATGTCACTAGAAAAGAGCTTAACAAATGCAAATGCACCTACTTTGTTGTTATTCTGGCTACACTTTTTGATGTGACTGTAAGTTAGCTGTAGTTGGCTAGCTAGCAAGCAAGGGATAAGAACGTTGCCAGCCAGTATGGCAATGGAACATTTAGAACGAACAACTGGGTCGCATCCACATATACAGAACAAAAAGACTGAACGACTGGGTCACGTCTCTGGCAACCGAACCGATTGAACGAACGACCAGCCAGCTTGGGTAGCAACCTTACATTTGTGTCGGAGCTACATCTTGTGGAAGGATTAAATAGTATGAATAAATTCATCAAAATAATGTTGGTAACCCGTTGTATAAAAGTGATAATTTATTTTCTTAACTCTATTTTCGTAAAACTGCATTGTTGGTTAAGGGCTTGAAAGTAAGCATTTCACGGTAAGGTCTACACCTGTTGTATTCGGCGCATGTGACAAATACAATTTGATTTGATAATGCCCTCGAAGCCAGTGTTTGGAGGATATATTGGCATGGTTTGCCGGTGCCAATATATCCTCCAAACACCGGCTTTGAAGGCATTATCACTTAATTATATTATACCCTGTCTGGTTGTTACTAAGGATTTATAACTGTTTTATATCTTTATTTAGGAAAAGTGTGAGATCAAAGTACCAGTGAGAGGTTTATGGTAAAAAATATTATGCTGCAGTCAAAGATCAGCAGGCTGTGTGTGTGTGTGTGTGTGTGTGTGTGTGTGTGTGTGTGTGTGTGGGTCAGGGCACACGCCCTAGCTCATTATACCATTAGCAGAGATTACAGACCTGGCGGAGATACGATCTGGAACAATGAACAACAGGACACACACACACACAGACGCAGACGCACACACACGTTCTCCACTCACCAGCTTGACACAGATGATGCAGGGTGGAGAGGCGTCTCTGTAGTGCAGGACAGGGATCTTAGGCTTGGGCCTCTCCTGGGAGGAAGACAGGAGGGAAAAGGAGGACAGGAAACAACTACATGGTTATGACTTCTCCATCTGTGGTAGCTTAGCTCCAGGATCTGATCTGATATCTATGGTAGTTTGGTTGTAGAGTGTTGTGGTATCTATGGTAGTTTGGTTCTAGAGTGTTGTGGTATCTATGATAGTTTGGTTGTAGAGTGTTGTGGTATCTATGATAGTTTGGTTCTAGAGTGTTGCGTTATCTATGATAGTTTGGTTGTAGAGTGTTGTGGTATCTATGGTAGTTTGGTTCTAGAGTGTTGTGGTATCTATGGTAGTTTGGTTGTAGAGTGTTGTGGTATCTATGGTCGTTTGGTTCTAGAGTGTTGTGGTATCTATGGTCGTTTGGTTCTAGAGTGTTGCGTTATCTATGATAGTTTGGTTGTAGAGTGTTGTGGTATCTATGGTAATTTGGTTGTAGAGTGTTGTGGTATCTATGGTAGTTTGGTTGTAGAGTGTTGTGGTATCTATGGTCGTTTGGTTCTAGAGTGTTGCGTTATCTATGATAGTTTGGTTGTAGAGTGTTGTGGTATCTATGATAGTTTGGTTGTAGAGTGTTGTGGTATCTATGGTAGTTTGGTTGTAGAGTGTTGTGGTATCTATGATAGTTTGGTTGTAGAGTGTTGTGGTATCTATGGTAGTTTGGTTGTAGAGTGTTGTGGTATCTATGGTCGTTTGGTTCTAGAGTGTTGTGGTATCTATGGTAGTTTGGTTGTAGAGTGTTGTGGTATCTATGGTAGTTTGGTTCTAGAGTGTTGTGGTTTCTATGATAGTTTGGTTCTAGAGTGTTGTGGTATCTATGGTAGTTTGGTTCTAGAGTGTTGTGGTATCTATGGTAGTTTGGTTCTAGAGTGTTGTGGTATCTATGGTCGTTTGGTTCTAGAGTGTTGTGGTATCTATGGTCGTTTGGTTCTAGAGTGTTGTGGTATCTATGGTCGTTTGGTTCTAGAGTGTTGTGGTATCTATGGTCGTTTGGTTCTAGAGTGTTGTGGTATCTATGGTCGTTTGGTTCTAGAGTGTTGTGGTATCTATGGTCGTTTGGTTCTAGAGTGTTGTGGTATCTATGGTAGTTTGGTTCTAGAGTGTTGTGGTATCTATGGTAGTTTGGTTGTAGAGTGTTGTGGTATCTATGGTAGTTTGGTTCTAGAGTGTTGTGGTTTCTATGATAGTTTGGTTCTAGAGTGTTGTGGTATCTATGGTAGTTTGGTTCTAGAGTGTTGTGGTATCTATGGTAGTTTGGTTCTAGAGTGTTGTGGTATCTATGGTCGTTTGGTTCTAGAGTGTTGTGGTATCTATGGTCGTTTGGTTCTAGAGTGTTGTGGTATCTATGGTCGTTTGGTTCTAGAGTGTTGTGGTATCTATGGTCGTTTGGTTCTAGAGTGTTGTGGTATCTATGGTCGTTTGGTTCTAGAGTGTTGTGGTATCTATGGTCGTTTGGTTCTAGAGTGTTGTGGTATCTATGGTCGTTTGGTTCTAGAGTGTTGTGGTATCTGTGGTCGTTTGGTTCTAGAGTGTTGTGGTATCTATGGTCGTTTGGTTCTAGAGTGTTGTGGTATCTATGGTCGTTTGGTTCTAGAGTGTTGTGGTATCTATGGTCGTTTGGTTCTAGAGTGTTGTGGTATCTATGGTCGTTTGGTTCTAGAGTGTTGTGGTATCTATGGTCGTTTGGTTCTAGAGTGTTGTGGTATCTATGGTCGTTTGGTTCTAGAGTGTTGTGGTATCTATGGTCGTTTGGTTCTAGAGTGTTGTGGTATCTATGGTCGTTTGGTTCTAGAGTGTTGTGGTATCTATGGTCGTTTGGTTCTAGAGTGTTGTGGTATCTATGGTCGTTTGGTTCTAGAGTGTAGGGTCTCACCTTGGACTCCTCATAGGTGTAGAAGCCTTTCTTGATCTTTTTCTCGTCCACATCGCAGAACGCTCGGACCTGACCAACACACACACCAACACACGTTTGTAAATGCATGCACACACACTATTTCTCACACTCTCTCTCAAACACACAGAAGCCATATACGAAAAGTGACCAATGCACGCACGCACACACACACACACACACACACACACACACACACACACACACACACACACACACACACACACACACACACACACACACACACACACACACACACACACACACACACACACACACACACACACAGAGTTTGCTTGGGCGTTGTCTGGCGTATCAGTCAGTGTAACAGCAGATAGTGATCCATGACCCATTATGACCAGTTGGGTCCAGCTGGCTCCTCATACTAGTGTCTCAACACAGTGTCCCAAGTGGCACCCTATTCCCTAATTAGTGCACTACATTTGACCAAATGGCCCCATATTCAGCCTGTAAGGCTCTGGTCAAAAGTAGTGCACTGTATAGGGAATAGGGTATCATTTGGGATGCAGCCATATGTTGTCGTGATGGGGCAGAGTACATAGGATAAAGGATCATTGACCCTACAAACAGATCTAAGGTCAGCACTGTGTTCTGGGGAGGGTCACCTGATCCTAGTACCAATCAGAGAGCAGTGATTGTGGAAGATGCAACCTAATTGGCTATTGGGAGTTTCATTAACCTCTCCTGATTGGCTAGCAAGTGTTGCATAGCCTTTTGTGATTGGCTGGTGAGAGGTACATACCTTCTTCTGATTGGAGGGACTGAGGCAGCGGTAGAGTTTCCGGCCCTGTTTCCCAGCATTCCATATGGTGAAGGATTCCCATTGGTTGATAACTCTCTCCTGGAGGAAGGCCACACGGAGGTTCCAAATGGTTTCCCTGGAGACCGGAGGACAGGGGAGGAGTTACAGACATGGACCACACACACATACAAGTGTGCACGCACGTAACACACACACACACACACACAGACACCTATAACCCTGATAGTTATCATATGGAGACATTAGTGTGAGCTCATCCTCTGATGGTTTGACTAAAACACTGGGCCTCCATGACAAACACTACCCGCCACCATAAACCATGGTTCTAGTCAAATATCACACACACACACACACACACACACACACACACACACACAGAGACACAAGTGTACTCACGCACATCAATTAAACACACACACACCAAATACACCATGCATGGGTGGTCCCCATATTCCTTCCCTAAACAGTTTCACTGATGCTTTGATTTAGGGGGACCTAGATTAACACATAGAAATATATACACGCAGTGTGAGGACACACACACACACACACAATATATGTCATCGTAGAGGGATTGACTCAGAAGTGTGTCTGGAGAGGTAAGATGGTGGCAAAGAGAGAGAGAGAGAGGAGAGAGAGAGAGGAGGAGAGAAGAGAGGAGGAGAGAAGAGAGGGATGAGAGAGAGGAGAGAGAGAGAGCGAGAGGGAGGAGAGAGAAGAGAGAAGAGAGAGGGAGGAGAGAGAGGGAGGAGAGAGAAGAGAGAGGAGAGGGAAGAGAGGAGCGAGAGAGAAGAGGGAGGAGAGAGAGGAGAGAGGGAGGAGAGAGAGGAGAAAGGGAGGGGAGAGGGAGGAGATAGAGGAGAGAGAGGAGAGAAAGGAGAAGAGAGAAGCGAGAGAGGAGAGAGGGAGGAGAGAGGGAGGAGAGAGAGAGGAGAGGGAAGAGAGAAGGAGAGAGAGGATGATTTGTAAAGGAGTGCATCATGACAGCGCGTCAACAAGGTTAGATATACGACCGACAGACGGAGGGGGGGAAGGAAGGAGTGATAACAGGAAAGAGGGGATGAGAGGGAGGGGGTGAGGAAAGGGAAGGAGAGGTCTTCTCCTTCTGAGTCTTTACAGAAATAGGGTTTCCACTACGCGTGGACTACGTGTGTGTGGCTATAGAGGTTGGAAAGGGCCTGGCGGGGGGGGCACACACACACACAGTCGGAGACTCTGGAATTCCAGAGCTGAGTGTGTGTGTGTCAGGAAGGGGCACATGGGAATGCTAGCTGGACAGCTGTGTGTAGCTGGAGGACATGTTGTGTGTGTAAGCGTGGCTGTGTGTGCGTGTCTTACTCCAGGACAGAGTGTGTAGCAGCTTGTTGATGGTAGCGGTAGACTAGTAAACACTGGTCCACTCTGACCACACCTCCTCCCTGACCAACACTCTGATAGAACCACAACAGATCCTCTGGAACTCCCTGGAGAAGAGAAGAGAAGAGAAGAGAAGAGAAGAGAAGAGAAGAGAAGAGAAGAGAAGAGAAGAGAAGAGAAGAGAAGAGAAGAGAAGAGAAGAGAAGAGAAGAGAAGAGAAGAGAAGAGAAGAGAAGAAAGAGAAGAGAAGAGAAGAGAAGAGAAGAGAAAGAAGAAAGAGAAGAGAGAGAAGAGAAGAGAAGAGAAGAGAAGAGAAGAGAAGAGAAGAGAAGAGAAGAGAAGAGAAGAGGAGAGGAGAGAGAGGAGAGGAGAGGAGAGAGAGGAGAGGGAGGGAGAGGAGAGAGAAGAGGAGAGGAGAGGAGAGGAGAGGAGAGGAGAGGAGAGGAGAGAGGAGAGGAGAGGAGAGGAGAGGAGAGAGAGGAGAGAGGAGAGGAGAGGAGAGGAGAGGAGAGGAGAGGAGAGGAGAGGAGAGGAAAATAAGGGTTGGGATGGAGTGTGGCGTGTGGGAAGGGAAGAGTGAGGTCACACATTTGATCACAAATCCATTTGAACAATGTTGGACAAATTAGAGGGTTCTTCACAACCCCAAATCTACCACTAACCCCTATCCACTTATTGCAGTCTTGTGCTTGCACATCTTGACCCCTAACCCCTGAGCAGATCTGAAAGGGTATTTCGCCCTCTTGATAGACTAGGTGGACCGCTATTCAATTAATTCAAATCTGCGTAAGTGGTCGGTTTTAGATTAAAAATGTGACTTGCGTGTCACAGTGATTCTGATTGGTGGACAGGTTTTACGGGTGGAGTCTCACCTTGCCGCCCTCGTCGAATGATCCGACCCGCTGGAACCAATCCCTGGAGCAGAACCAGGTTGGCATGACGACCGTAGGGCCGTGAGAGGTGTACACCTGAGAGAGGGGATAAACACACACACACTCAGAGGCGCCAGACTGCTGTGGATCCAGAGACTAGAGAGCAGTGAGATATCAACACACTGCTAGAGAGAGAGCAGCGAGATATCAACACCCTGCTAGGGAGAGACTAGAGAGCAGCGAGATATCAACACCCTGCTAGAGAGAGAGCAGTAAGATATCAACACCCTGCTAGAGAGAGACTAGAGAGCAGTAAGATATCAACACCCTGCTAGAGAGAGACTAGAGAGCAGTGAGATATCAACACCCTGCTAGAGAGAGACTAGAGAGCAGCGGGATATCAACACCCTGCTAGAGAGATAGCAGCAGAGATATCAACACCCTGCTAGAGAGAGACTAGAGAGCAGTAAGATATCAACACCCTGCTAGAGAGAGACTAGAGAACAGAGAGATATCAACACCCTGCTAGAGAGAGAGCAGCAGAAGATATCAACACCCTGCTAGGGAGAGACTAGAGAGCAGTAAGATATCAACACCCTGCTAGAGAGACTAGAGAGCAGTAAGATATCAACACCCTGCTAGAGAGAGACTAGAGAGCAGTAAGATATCAACACCCTGCTAGAGAGAGACTAGAGAGCAGTAAGATATCAACACCCTGCTAGAGAGAGACTAGAGAGCAGTGAGATATCAACACCCTGCTAGAGAGAGACTAGAGAGCAGTGAGATATCAACACCCTGCTAGAGAGAGACTAGAGAGCAGTGAGATATCAACACCCTGCTAGAGAGAGACTAGAGAGCAGCGAGATATCAACACCCTGCTAGAGAGAGAGACTAGAGAGCAGAGAGATATCAACACCCTGCTAGAGAGAGACTAGAGAGCAGTGAGATATCAACACCCTGCTAGAGAGAGACTAGAGAGCAGTGATATATCAACACCCTGCTAGAGAGAGACTAGAGAGCAGTGAGATATCAACACCCTTCTAGAGAGAGAGACTAGAGAACAGTGAGATATCAACACCCTGCTAGAGAGAGAGACTAGAGAGCAGTGAGATACAACACCCTTCTAGAGAGAGACTAGAGAGCAGTGAGATATCAACACCCTGCTAGGG
>NW_025533672.1:407500-435000 GCF_020615455.1 Coregonus clupeaformis | reverse complement strand
ACCAACTAATCATATGATGTACAGACACAGAAATAGGAGACACTGGAGAGAAACGAGACAAACAGACACACAGAGAGAGACAAAGAGAAAGAGAAAGAAAGAAGAGAGAGAGAGAGAGAGAGAGAGAGAGAGAGAGAGAGAGAGAGAGAGAGAGAGAGAGAGAGAAGAGAGAGAGAGAGAGAGAGAGAGGAAAGAGAGGAAAGAGAGAGAGAGAGAGAGAGAGAGAGAGAGAGAGGGAAAGAGAGGGAAAAAGAGACAGGGGGTTAGAAAGGATAGTGAGAGAGAGCGAGAGAGATGGAATGCTTTTTCTGTTCTGCATCTATCCCAATGATCCACAAGACAGAGAGATTAAATGATCTACAAGTGGAGATGTAAAACAACCCTACAGTCAACCCATATTATTCCACATAGCTGAACCAATCCCTCTCATTTCCTCTCTCCACCCTGTCTGCTGCTCTCTCACACAGTTCAAAGGGCAAATAAGTAGAGAAGACTCTCTCTCTCTCTCTCTCTCTCTCTCTCTCAGAGAGAAACACCTAAATACACACACACACAACTGTTTCAGTGTCACGTTCGCTCATTAACGAGAAGGACCAAGGCGCAGCGTGATATGTATTCATATTTATTTCCGTACTGAACACACGACAAAACAACAAACGAAACGTGAAGTCCGAGGTAGACAAAATAACATACCTCACACGGAACAAGATCCCACACAGACTGGCGCCAAAAGGCTGCCTAAGTATGGTCCCCAATCAGAGACAACGAGCTACAGCTGCCTCTGATTGGGAACCACCCTGGCCAACATAGATCTAAACGATCTAGAAACTAAACATAGAAATAAACAACACGAAATATACACACCCTGACTCAACAAATAACCGTCCCCTGAGTCAGGGTGTGACAGTACCCCCCCCCCAAAGGTGCGGACTCCGACCGCGCCACATAAACCTAATAGGGTAGGGGCCGGGTGGGCATTCCGCCTCGGAGGCGGATCCGGCTCCGGGTGTAACCACCACTTACTCTCCACCTCCCCGTTGCGCCCCTGGTCTGGTCTGGAACCGCTGACTGGAGCTGGATCAGGCACCGGTGGAGCGGACTGCTCTGTCTCCGGAGTGGAGCCGCTGACCGGGGCTGGACTGGACCCCGGTGGAGCGGATTGCTCTGGCTCCGGAGTGGAGCAGCTGACCGGTGCCGGACCAGGCACCGGTGGAACAGGCACGGGCCGTGCCGGACTGGACACACGCACCACTGGCATGGTGCGGGGAGCAGGAACGGACCGGACCTGGCTGATGACGCGCACCACTGGCTTGGTGCGGGGAGCAGGAACAGGCCGGACTGGGCTGACGACGCGCACCACTGGTCTGGTGCGGGGAGCAGGAACGGGCCGGACTGGGCTGGGAACACCCACCACTGGCTTAGTGCGGGAATCAGGAACGGGCCGGACCGGACTGGCGACACGCACCACTTGATTAGTGCGAGGAGTGGGACTGGGTTCCCTCATTAACACCCGCTCCTTCTGCTGCCTAACCAGCTCCTCTCGCCGTGCCTCTACACTTTCCTTCTGCTCCCTCTGAACCAATGACCCCCTTAATCTGGTGGCCTCCTCTGCTAAACGGCTGAACCGCTCTATCGTGGCCTCCTGCTGCCTCGTCGTCCACGGCGTGAGCCCCCCCCTAAAACTGTTTTGGGCTTGTCTCTCCCCCGTGATCATGGCCTCCATCCCTCTTGCCAGACTCTCGCTCATCTTCTCCCAAGTCCATCCTCTCTCCTCATCACGCTGATTGATCAAGGATTGGTGAGATCTTCTGTCACGTTCGCTCATTAACGAGAAGGACCAAGGCGCAGCGTGATATGTATTCATATTTATTTCCGTACTGAACACACGACAAAACAACAAACGAAACGTGAAGTCCGAGGTAGACAAAATAACATACCTCACACGGAACAAGATCCCACACAGACTGGTGCCAAAAGGCTGCCTAAGTATGGGCCCCAATCAGAGACAACGAGCTACAGCTGCCTCTGATTGGGAACCACCCTAGCCAACATAGATCTAAACGATCTAGAAACTAAACATAGAAATAAACAACACAAAATATACACACCCTGACTCAACAAATAACCGTCCCCTGAGTCAGGGCGTGACATCTCAGAAACACTATACACGCATGACAGAAGGATTTTGGGAAATTCCGGCCATACAGAATGGTAAGGTTTTCCTGATTGTTATGATGATTTAGAGTAGAGACAGGAGAGGTAGAGAGGGAGGAGGAGAAGGAGAGAGAGGGAGGGAGGAGAAGGAGGGGAGGGAGAGGTAGAGGAGGAGAGAGGGGGAGGGAGAGGTAGAGGGGAGGGAGAGATAGAGGGGTAGGGGAGGAGAGGGGGAGGGAGGTAGAGAGACAGAGAGAGAGGGAGGGAGAGGTAGAGAGGGAGGGAGGGAGGAGGAGAGAGATATGGAGGAGTAGAGAGGGTAAGACCACAGTGGAATGCAGAGAGGTTCCAGGGAGGTAAATCATCAGACTAGAGCTGTGCACTCTCTCTCTCTCTCTCTCTCTCTCTCTTCCTCTCTCTTCCTGGGCTCTAGACAGACAGAGTTGTACTTACAGAGGTAGAGTTGACGAGGCAGGCCTCGTACTGAGACGGATTCTCTGAGGCATCATCACATCATCCTGGAACACACACAGATACGGTTAACACGCTCCCTCTCTCACACACACACACTCACACACACAAATACATCCAGTTAGCTAGCTCTCTCACAAACACAACACACACATTTCAAGGCATGTTGATGTTTTAACCGTGTGTTTGTTATGACTAGAGCACTCTGGGAGGTCGCGACCTTCAGAGAGGATCTAAACAGACGTGCTCAGAAACAACACTTACACACACATCAGACATAACACACCAGGGAGAGAGAGAGAGAGAGAGAGAGAGAGAGAGAGAGCGAGAGAGAGACAGACAGACAGAGAGTGAGAGGGACAGAGAGACAGAGAGAGAGAGAGAGAGAGGTGGAAAGAGAGAGAGAAAGAAATGAGGGTCTGCTATACAAATTGATGGAAAGTGGTGTTGGGGGAAAAACATACCACATTATAAAATCTATGTACACAAACAACAAGTGTGCGGTTAAAATTGGCAAAAAAAAACATTTCTTTCCACAGGGTCGTGGGGTGAGACAGGAATGCAGCTTGAGCCCGACTTTCTTCAACATATATATCAACCAATTGGCGAGGGCACTAGAACAGTCTGCAGCACCCGGCCTCACCCTACTAGAATCTGAAGTCAAATGTCTACTGTTTGCTGATGATCTGGTGCTTCTGTCACCAACCAAGGAGGGCCTACAGCAGCACCTAGGTCTTCTGCACAGATTCTGTCAGACCTGGGACCTGACAGTAAATCTTAGCAAGACCAAAATAATGGTGTTCCAAAAAAGGTCCAGTTGCCAGGACCACGAATACAAATTCCATCTAGACACCGTTGCCCTAGAGCACACAAAAAACTATACATACCTAGGCCTAAACATCAGCGCCACAGGTAACTTCCACAAAGCTGTGAACGATCTGAGAGACAAGGCAAGAAGGGCCTTCTATGCCATCAAAAGGAACATACAATTCAACATACCAATTAGGATCTGGCAAAAAATTATTGAGTCAGTTATAGAACACATTGCCCTTTATGGTTGTGAGGTCTGGGGTCCGCTCACCAACCAAGAATTCACAAAATGGGACAAACACCAAATTGAGACTCTGCATTCAGAATTCTGCAAAACTATCCTCTGTGTACAACATAAAACACAAAATAATGCATGCAGAGCAGAATTAGGCCGATACCCGCTAATTATTCAAATCCAGAAAAGAGACGTTAAATTCTACAACCACCTAAAAGGAAGCGATTCCCAAACCTTCCATAACAAAGCCATCACCTAGAGAGAGATGAACCTGGAGAAGAGTCCCCTAAGCAAGCTGGTCTTGGGGCTCTGTTCACATACACAAACAGACCCCACAGAGCCCCAGGACAGCAACACAATTAGACCCAACCAAATCATGAGAAAACAAAACGATAATTACTTGACACATTGGAAAGAATTAACAAAAAAAGAGAGCAAACTAGAATGCTATGTGGCCCTAAACAGAGAGCACACATTACCTGACAACTGTGACATTTTACATTTACAATTCTCAAGCAATATATCCAGCAATATATTCATAAAAAAACATGATATGGATATAGTAGTCATTTAGCAGACGCTCTTATCCAGAGCCACTTACAGTTAGTAAGTGCATACATTTTTTCATACTGGTCCCCCGTGGGAATCGAACCCACAACCCTGGCGTTGCAAGCGCCATGCTCTACCAACTGAGCTACACGGGACACCCAAACTTAAGGAAAGCTTTGACTATGTACAGACTCAGTGAGCATAGCCTTGCTATTGAGAAAGGCCGCCGTAGGAAGACCTGACTCTCAAGAGAAGACAGGTTATGTGCACAATGCTCACAAAATGAGGTGGAAACTGAGCTGCACTTCCTAATCTGACCATATTAGAGACACATATTTTCCCTCACACATCAAATATACAGTTGAAGTCGGAAGTTTACATACACTTAGGTTGGAGTCATTAAAACTTGTTTTTCAACCACTCCACAAATTTCGGTTAGGACATCTACTTTGTGCATGACACAAGTAATTTTTCCAACAATTGTTTACAGACAGATTATTTCACTTATAATTCACTGTATCACAATTCCAGAGGGTCAGAAGTTTACATACACTGAGCTGACTGTGCCTTTAAACAGCTTGGAAAATTCCAGAAAATGATGTCATGGCTTTAGAAGCTTCTGATAGGCTAATTTATATAATTTGAGGCAATTGGAGGTGTACCTGTGGATGTATTTCAAGGCCTACCTTCAAACTCAGTGCCTCTTTGCTTGACATCATGGGAAAATCAAAAGAAATCAGCCAAGTAAAATTGTAGACCTCCACAAGTCTGGTTCATCCTTGGGAGCAATTTCCAAACGCCTGAAGGTACCACGTTCATCTGTACAAACAATAGTACGCAAGTATAAACTCCATGGGACGACGCAGCCGTCATACCGCTCAGGAAGGAGACGCGTTCTGTCTCCTAGAGATGAACGTACTTTGGTGCGAAAAGTGCAAATCAATCTCAGAACAACAGCAAGGACCTTGTGAAGATGCTGGAGGAAACAGGTACAAAAGTATCTATATCCACAGTAAAACGAGTCCTATATCGACATAACCTGAAAGGCTGCTCAGAAAGGAAGAAGCCACTGCTCCAAAACCATAAAAAAGGCAGACTACAGTTTGCAACTGCACATGGGGACAAAGATCGTACTTTTTGGAGAAATGTTCTCTGGTCTGATGAAACAAAAAATAGAACTGTTTGGCCATAATGACCATCGTTATGTTTGGAGGAAAAAGGGGGTGCTTGCAAGCCGAAGAACACCATCCCAACCGTGAAGCACGGGGGTGGCAGCATCATGCTGTGGGGGTGCTTTGCTGCAGGAGGGACTGGTGCACTTCACAAAATAGATGGCATCATGAGGAAGGAAAATGATGTGGATTTATTGAAGCAACATCTCAAGACATCAGTCAGGAAGTTAAAGCTTGGTCGCAAATGGGTCTTCCAAATGGACAATGACCCCAAGCATACTTCCAAAGTTACTTACAAAGTCAAGGTATTGGAGTGGCCATCACAAAGCCCTGACCTCAATCCTATAGAAAATGTGTGGGCAGAACTGAAAAAGCATGTGTGAGCAAGGAGGCCTACAAACCTGACTCAGTTACACCAGCTCTGTCAGGAGGAATGGGCCAAAATTCACCCAACTTATTGTGGGAAGCTTGTGGAAGGCTACCTGAAATGTTTGACCCATGTTAAACAATTTAAAGGCAATGCTACCAAATACTAATTCAGTGTATGTCAACTTCTGGCCCACTGGGAATGTGATGAAAGATTTTGGGGGTGTTGTCATGGGAGGGTTGACGGGGGGCAGTGATATGGGTATGCGTCAGCCACGCGGCTCCAGGTCTCACAGGGTGTGGAGTGACCTCTTCAACCCACAGAGGAGAGCCCAGACTGGGGCAGAGCAGGGAGGAGAGACCCCCTTTGGAGTAAAGTGTCAGCGAGAGAGAGAAGAGAGAGTGGTCAAGAGAACATACAGTGGCTGGCGAAAGTATTCACCCCCCTTAGAATTTTTACTATTTTGTTGCCATACAACCTGTAATGAAAATGGTTTGTATCATTTGATTTACACAACATGCCTACCACTTTGAAGATGCAAAATAAAATAAAAAGTGAAACAAACAAGAAATAAGACAAAAAAAACGGAACAATTGAGGGTGCATAACTATTCACCCCCATCCCCCCAAAGTCAATACCTTGTAGAGCCACCTTTTGCAGCAATTACAGCTGCAAGTCTCTTGGGGGTATGTCTCTAATAAGCTTGGCACATCTAGCCACTGGGATTTTTGCCCATTCTTCAAGGCAAAACTGCTCCAGCTCCTTCAAGATGGATGGGTTCTGCTGGTGTACAGCAATCTTTAAGTCATACCACAGATTCTCAATTGGATTGAGGTCTGGGCTTTGACTAGAGCCATTCTAAGACATTTAAATGTTTCCCCTTAAACCGAGTGTTGCTTTAGCAGTATGCTTAGGGTCATTGTCCTGCTGGAAGGTGAACCTCCGTCCCAGTCTCAAATCTCTGGAAGACTGAAACAGGTTTCCCTCAAGAATGTCCCTGTATTTAGCACCATCCATCATTCCTTCAATTCTGACCAGTTTCCCAGTCCCTGCCGATGAAAAACAGCCCCACAGCATGATGCTTCCACCACGCTTCCCTGTGGGGATGGTGTTCTCGGGGTGATGAGAGGTGTTGGGTTTGCACCAGACATAGGGTTTTCCTTGATGGCCAAAAAGCTCAATTTTAGTCTCATCTGACCAGAGTACCTTCTTCCATATGTTTGGGGAGTCTCCCACATGCCTTTTGGAGAACACCAAACGTGTTTGCTTATTTTGTTCTTTAAGCAATGGCTTTTTTCTGGCCACTCTTCCGTAAAGCCCAGCCCTGTGGAGTGTACGGCTTAAAGTGGTCCTATGGACAGATACTCCAATCTCCGCTGTGGAGCTTTGCAGCTCCTTCAGGGTTATCTTTGGTTTCTTTGTTGCCTCTCTGATTAATTACCTCCTTGCCTGGTCCGTGAGTTTTGATGGGTGGCCCTCTCTTGGCAGGTTTGTTGTGGTGCCAAATTCTTTCAATTTTTTTATAATGGATTTAAATGGTGCTCCGTGGGATGTTCAAAGTTTCGGATATTTATTTATAACCCAACCCTGATCTGTACTTCTCCACAACTTTGTCCCTGACCTGTTTGGAGAGCTCCTTGGTCTTCATGGTGCACCTTGCTTGGTCTTGCCCCTTGCTTAGTGGTGTTGCAGACTCTGGGGCCTTTCAGAACAGGTGTATATATACTGAGATCATGTGACACTTAGATTGCACACAGGTGGACTTTATTTAACTAATTATGTGACTTCTGAAAGTAATTGGTTGCACCAGATCTTATTTAGGGGCTTCATAGCAAAGGGGGTGAATACATATGCACGCACCACTTTCCCGTTATTTATTTTTTTGAATTTTTTGAAACAAGTAATTTTTTTCATTTCACTTCACCAATTTGGACTATTTTGTGTGTGTCCATTACATGAAATCTAAATAAAATCAATTTAAATTACAGGTTGTAATGCAACAAAATAGGAAAAACGCCAAGGGGAATGAATACTTTTGCAAGGCACTGTACATATTATATTAAAACCCCTAAGGATTTCCCCAAGCTACTAGCAGTGCATCCATTTGTGTTCGGGATACACTACCGCACAAGGACACAAAAAACGCTTGCCTCTACCGCTAACTAACGAGGTCAGAATACGGACGACCACACCAGAGACCCCAGCAGGTGACCAAGACACACACACACTCAATCTATCTCAGCGGCAGGTAGCCTGGCGGATAGGAATGTTGGTCCAGTAACCGGAAGGTTGCTATTTCTAATCCCTGAGCAGACAAGCAAAATATCTGCCGTTCTGCCCTTGAGCAAGGGTGTTAACCCCCATCAACTGCTTCCCGGGCGCCGATGACGTGGATGTCGATTAAGGTCTGGGTTTAAGGTTTATCATGACATGTAATGACAACCTCAGTCTCCCCAGACAGGACAACATAGGGCACTAGAAAATCGACTCGTTTTTTTTGCCAAATTCTTGGTTGTTTTTCCAGGTTTTGGGTTCTCCTCTGATTTTTCTAAGGTTTTCACTCTCAAAACCACACTTTTGTTAATAGAAAAAACAAAATTGGATGTTCTAAGTCCACAACAATTCTTAAACCACATCAGGAGACCATTTAATTCAATTGTGCACTAGGTAGAGACCGTTGTGTTTGGTTAGCGGTGTTTCTGTAGCGGTTCTTGTAGCAGTGTTTCATGAGAGAGTTTGTAAAACATTCTGCCAGGTAGGCCTACTTTGCAGTCAACATTTAATTGGGGCGTTTTTTGTGGGGGAAGCCTTTAGAAATGACCGTTTCTGCATGCTAACTGTTTCTGCATGCTAACTGTTTACGCATGCTAACTGTTTACGCATGCTAACTGTTTCTGCATGCTAACTGTTTCTGCATGCTAACTGGCTACTCAACAACAGGCACACAGAAACAGGGGTTACTTCTTCAGAAAGATGCAGGAAATACGAATCACTGATGCATTATTTTCATGGATTATGAGAAACTAGGGCAATTTAACTTTCTGTTCTCAGTCCAGAGGCTCAGCCAATGATTTCGATATGAGACACCCCACCCCAAAAATGTTTTTACTTCAGATCTACCCGATTCATTCTATTAAACTCTACGCGGGCGGAGAGGATTATAGTTAAGAGAGAAAATGAACTCTATTTGACCATTTTATTATATTTGTAGAGAAATGGTCTGATTGTATCACTGTTTTCTTTGAACTCTGTTTCAGCCCCAGTCAGGACAAGAAAGAGGTTTTTATTTCAGGAATTATGTTTTTTGGGGGGGGGGCACAGAACAGCCCAAGGCACAGCACACACACACACAGCATGGAGGGGGCCAGAACTTGTGACTATGATTCAGTTCCATTTTCATATTTTTCATGCGTCATAAACCAGGGCACATCCAAGTATGTGTGTGTGATGTCCCTGGTTAGTGCTTTGGTTCTCTGGCTTTTCACACACACACACACACACACACACACACACACACACACACACACACACACCACAGTCGGAGGAAATGGGCGAGTTCGTTTTGCATGGCCCGGTGCCCCGGGTGGGTGGAGATTTCACTTAAGGACCAATGGACTGGTCTAAAAAGTATAAAACTCCGCCCACCTCTAGCACCGGGCCATGAAAAAAAAAAACTCACCCATTGACATTACACCGGTAACACACAGTGGAGCTTAGGCTCATTTATCAATCACTAAGTGTAACACTCACACACACACATTCAAACACACACACACACTCAGACAGACAGAGGCTGGAGTCTCATTCTCAGTCCACACATTATACTGACAGCTCTGTCAAACATTTACTCTGATATTTTTTTTATTTTTTAAATTTTATTTCACCTTTATTTAACCAGGTAAGCAAGTTGAGAACAGGTTCTCATTTACAACTGCGACCTGGCCAAGATAAAGCAAAGTAGTGCAATAAAAACCACACAGAGTTACATATGGGGTAAAAAACATAAAGTCAGAAATACAACAGAAAATATATATACAGTGTGTGCAAATGTAGCAAGTTATGGAGGTAAGGCAATAAATAGGCTATAGTGCAGAATAATTACAATAGTATTAACACTGGAATGCTAGATGTGCAAGAGATTATGTGCAAATAGAGATACTGGGGTGCAAAAGAGCAAAATAAATAACAATATATGGATGAGGTAGTTGGTGGGCTAATTTCAGATGGGCTGTGTACAGGTGCAGTGATCGGTAAGGTGCTCTGACAACTGATGCTTAAAGTTATTGAGGGAGATAAGAGTCTCCAGCTTCAGAGATTTTTGCAATTCGTTCCAGTCATTGGCAGCAGAACTGGAAGGAATGGCGGCCAAAGGAGGTGTTGGCTTTGGGAATGACCAGTGAGATATACCTGCTGGAGCGCAGACTACGGGTGGGTGCTGCTATGGTGACCAATGAGCTAAGATAAGGCGGGATTTGCCTAGCAATGATTTATAGATGGCCTGGAGCCAGTGGGTTTGGCGACGAACATGTAGTGAGGACCAGCCAACAAGAGCGTACAGGTCACAGTGGTGGGTAGTGTATGGGGCTTTGGAGACAAAAACGGATGGCACTGTGATAGACTACATCCAATTTGCTGAGTAGAGTGTTGGAGGCTATTTTGTAAATGACATCGCTGAAGTCAAGGATCGGTAGGATAGTCAGTTTTACGAGGGCATGTTTGGCAGCATGAGTGAAGGGGAGGCTTTGTTGCGAAATAGGAAGCCGATTCTAGATTTAACTTTGGATTGGAGATTCTTTATGTGAGTCTGGAAGTTGAGTTTACAGTCTAACCAGACACCTAGGTATTTGTGAGTTGTCCACATACTCTAGGTCAGACCCGTCGAGAGTGGTGATTCTGGTCGGGTGGGCGGGTGCCAGCAGCGTTCGATTGAAAAGCATGCATTTAGTTTTACTAGTGTTTAAGAGCAGTTGGAGGCTACTGAAGGATTGTTGTATGGCATTGAAGCTCGTTTGGAGGTTTGTTAACACAGTGTCCAATGAAGGGCCAGATGTATACAAAATGGTGTCGTCTGCGTAGAGGTGGATCTGAGAGTCACCAGCAGCAAGAGCGACATCATTGATATACACAGAGAAAAGTGTCGGCCCAAGAATTGAACCCTGTGGCACCCCCATAGACACTGCCATAGGTCCAGACAACAGGCCCTCCGATTTGACACACTGAACTCTATCTGAGAAGTAGTTGGTGAACCAGGCGAGGCAGTCATTTGAGAAACCAAGGCTATTTAGTCTGCCAATAAGAATGCGGTGTTTGACAGAGTCGAAAGCCTTGGCCAGGTCGATGAAGACGGCTGCACAGTACTGTCTATTATCAATCGCGGTTATAATATCGTTTAGGACCTTGAGCGTGGCTGAAGTGCACCCGTGACCAGCTCGGAAACCGGATTGCATAGCGGAGAAGGTACGGTGGTATTCGAAATGGTCGATGATCTGTTTGTTAACTTGGCTTTCGAATACTTTCAAAGGCAGGGCAGGATGGATATAGGTCTGTAGCAGTTTGGATCTAGAGTGTCACCCCCTTTGAAGAGGGGGATGACCGCGGCAGCTTTCCAATCTCTGGGGATCTCAGACGTTATGAAAGAGAGGTTGAACAGACTAGTAATAGGGGTTGCGACAATTTCGGCGGCTAGTTTTAGAAAGAAAGGGTCCAGATTGTCTAGCCCAGCTGATTTGTAGGGGGTCCAGATTTTGCAGCACTTTCAAAACATCAGCTGTCTGAATTTGTGTGAAGGAGAAGCGGGGGGCATGGGCAAGTTGCAGCAGAGGGTGCAGAGTTGGTGGCCGGGTTAGTGGTAGCCAGATGGAAAGCATGGCCAGCTGTAGCAAAATGCTTGTTGAAATTCTCGATTATTGTAGATTTATCGGTGGTGATAGTGTTTCCTAGCCTCAGTGCAGTGGGCAGCTGGGAGGAAGTGCTCTTATTCTCCATGGACTTTACAGTGTCCCAAAACTTTTTGGAGTTAGTGCTACAGGATGCAAATTTCTGTTTGAAAAAAGTTAGCCTTTGCTTTCCTGACTGCTTGTGTATATTGGTTCCTAACTTCCCTGAAAAGTTGCATATCGCGGGGGGCTATTTGATGCTAATGCTGTACGCCACAGGATGTTTTTTGTGCTGGTCAAGGGCAGTCAAGTCTGAGGAGAACCAGGGGCTATATCGGTTCTTAGTTCTGTATTTTTGAATGGGGCATGTTTATTTAAGATTGAGAGGAAATTAATTTTAAGGAACAACCAGGCATCCTCTACTGACGGAATGAGATCTATATCCATCCAGGATACCTGGGCCAGGTCAATTAGGAAGGCCTCCTTGCTAAAGTGTTTTAGGAGCGTTGACAGTGATGAGGGGTGGTCGTTTGACCGCGGACCCGCTACGGACGCAGGCAATAAGGCAGTGATCGCTGAGATCCTGGTTGAAGACAGCTGAGGTGTATTTAGAGGGTATGTTAGTCAGGATGATATCTATGAGGGTACCCATGTTTACGGATTTAGGGTTGTACCTGGTAGGTTCGTTGATAATTTGCGTGAGGTTGAGGGCATCTAGCTTGGATTGTAGGATGGCTGGGGTATTAAGCATATCCCAATTTAGGTCACCAAGCAGTACAAACTCTGAGGATAAATGGGGGCAATCAATTCACATATGGTGTCCAGGGCACAGCTGGGGCGGAGGGGGTCTGTAGCAAGCGGCAACAGTGAGAGACTTATTTCTGGAAAGGTGGATTTTTAGAAGTAGAAGCTCAAACTGTTTGGGCACAGACCTGGATAGTATGATAGAGCTCTGCAGGCTATCTCTACAGTAGATTGCAACTCCACCCCCTTTGGCAGTTCTATCTAGACGGAAAATGTTATAGTTGGGGATGGAAATTTCCGAATTTTTGGTGGCCTTCCTGAGCCAGGATTCAGACACTGCTAGAACATCAGGGTTGGCAGAGTGTGCTAACGCAGTGAATAACTCAAACTTAGGAAGTAGACTTCTGATATTTATGTGCAAGAAACCAAGACTTTTGCGATTACAGAAGTCATCAAATGATAGCGCCTGGGGAGTAGGAGTGATACTGAGGGCTGCAGGGCCTGGGTTAGCCCTACATCACCAGAGGAACAGAGGAGGACTAGAATAAGGATACGGCTAAAGGCTTTAAGAACTGGTCTTCTAGTGCGTTGGGTACATAGAATAAAGGGGGCAGATTTCCGGGTGTTATAGAAAAGATTCAGGGCATTATGTACAGACAAGGATATGGAAGGATATGAGGTAAAGTGGAGGTAAACCTAAGCGTTGGGTAACAATGAAAGAGATAGCATCGCTGGAGGCATCAATTGAGTCGGTCTCCGCGTGTATAGGGGAGGGGCAAAGGAGCTATCTAAGGCAGGTTTAGCTAGGCTGGGGGTCTACAGTGATATAGTACAATTAGAAATAACCGAAACAACAATAAACTAACCATGTTTGGGCTGAGGCTAAACATAAACAGGATGTAGTACCGTAAAAAAGGAACAGTCCAGCAGATATCAGCTGTATAGCTGAGTTATCATAAGGTCCGGTGGTGAAGTACTAGTGAGTAAGAGGCCACGGCTACGTGTGCTAGCGGGCCAGGGCTAGCAGATGGATGGAATCTTCGTGGTTAACGTCGTAACCACATCAGACGATTTCGTCGGCAGACCAGTCGTGTAGGATCGGCGGGGCTCCGTGTCAACACTAGGTGGTCCCATCCGGTTGACAGAGAGGTAGATAGCCGGGAGATGGGCCTAGCTCAGGATGATTAGCCAGACCACAGCGTCCGTTTTGTTGTAGCTAGCTGGTAGCGATGAATCGGAGTTAAAGGTCCAGCGATTCAGTGATTCCGCGGAAAAACTGATATGTTCTGGGTCGATAACGCGCTGTGCAGACTGGCCGAATATCCGGTGATCAATGTCCAGTGATTAAAATTAATCCCGCAGAAAAAAATCCAATGTTCTGGGTGAAACACCGCTAGCTGTGGCTAATAGCAAGTAGCTAGTTAGCTGGCTAGCTAGTTTCAACTGGAGATTCTAGATTCTAGATAAAGGTAAGTCAATAATAGAATCCGTTCCACATTGAGTGAGGCGGGTTGCAGGAAAGTATATCTTGTAGAAGGATGAAAAGTCTGATAGGGAAATATGTACGAAAAATAGGGTATTTACAGGCTATTTACAGACATACGATAAAAACACAACTGCACTACTACGCCATCTTGGATCAGATACAGTACCCACCTATTATATAGCCTGTGTGTGTGTGTGTTTTGAATGTGTGTGTGTTTTGAATGTGTGTGTGTGTGTGTGTGTGTGTGTGTGTGTGTGTGTGTGTGTGTGTGTGTGTGTGTGGTACTAAACACTTGGTTGCTTGGCCGAGGTGTGTGTCAGACAGCAGCTAGAGCATGACGATGAATCCCTCCAGACCTCCACAACACACTTACTGTCACACTCCACCTCTTTCGCCCACACACACACACACACGTTAACATAAACACAGTGTGTTGTGACTCACAGCGTCCTGAAAGCAGAGGTATGGTCCAGAGCTCTGAGACACAGCCTGGTTCTTGGTATGGCCCACTGGAGGAGAGGAGAGACAGAGGAGATCAACAACACACACACACACACACCTCGTACACACACACACCTCGTATACACCTCACATACACACACACCTCGTGTACACCTCACATACACACACCTCACATACACACACACCTCGCATTCACACACACCTCGCATACACACACACCTCGCATACACACACACACCTCGCATACACACACACCTCGCATACACACACACACCTCGCATACACACACACCTCACATACACACACACCTCGCATACACACACACCTCGCATACACACACACCTCGCATACACACACACCTCACATACACACACACCTCGCATACACACACACCTCGCATACACACACACCTCGCATACACACACACCTCACATACACACCTCACATACACACACACACCTCACATACACCTCACATACACACACACACCTCACATACACACCTCACACACACCTCACATACACACACACCTCGCATACACACACACACACACACACACCTTGCGCACACACACGCACACTTACCTCCTCTGGGTTGGGCGGAGTCATGGCCAGAGATCACCATGGAAACACCTCTCCTCTCCAGCCTCTCCCTCCATCCTTCCACTATCGCTCTGGAACCATCCTGACACACACAAACACACAAAACCACACACACACACAACCCACACACGCACGTATGTAACTCACAATGCTGTAGTATTAGTAGTACTGTAGTAGTACTGTAGTAGTATTCTAGTAACTCACAGTGCTGTAGTATTAATAGTACTCTAGTAGTACTATAGTAGTATTCTAGTAACTCACACTGCTGGCGTCATCGTAGACAGACAGTTCCATTGAGCCAGTGTAGTCCTGGTCCAGAATCCCCTGCAGACACTCATCCAGCCAGCAGGAGGCGTTATACACTGGCATGATTATAGACTAGAGAGAGACAGACAGGAGGGGTTGTACAGTGGCATGACTATAGACTAGAGAGAGACAGACAGGAGGGGTTGTACACTGGCATGACTATAGACTAGAGAGAGACAGACAGGAGGGCCCCCCGTGTAGCTCAGTTGGTAGAGCATGGCGCTTGCAATGCCAGGGTTGTGGCTTCGATTCCCACGGGAGGCCAGTATGAAAAATGTATGCACTCACTAACTGTAAGTCGCTCTGGATAAGAGCGTCTGTTAAGTGACTGAAATGTAAAATGTTATACACTGGCATGACTATAGACTAGAGAGGAACAAACATTGCGTCAAGTTGGCTAGCTAAGTAATATTAGCCAACGTGCGAACAGGCACCAACTGGATGTACTGCTACAAAGTAAAGAAAAATAAGGTAAAATGCCAATCTACAGTTGCTACATCCATTTTTTTGTGGATTTACAGTATACATTCTGGATAAGTGCTTGTTTTACTGCAATGTTTGTCAGCATTGTAAATGTAAACGAACACTGTACAGCTTTAAAACATGCTTAAAGCTATCATTTCTATATATTGGATGGTCAGTCCTTGCATCCAAAGCTCTGTCCATGAATTTGAGAGTGGTTACATTTTTCCACAACCAGCCCTCAGCTTTTTACAAAAACAGAGGCGGGGTCCCCACTTTGTTATTGTTTCAACTCCGGATTGGCCCTCTGCGGATTGACACTGGTAAATTTTCCATCCTTTCTGGTTATCTAGGTCAGTGAACTGTTCTCTCGTGGACAAACAGAGGTAACATAATGTTGGTTCTGGGTTGTTGCCGAGATTAGTGATATGTCACCTACCACCTCCACGGTCCTGCTTGTCTCCCCCACTCCACCTCCGACCAACCCATCATGCGCGCACTTCCCCTTGCAGAGCCGCTTGGCAGGGACAGAGTCGGCCTCCTGCCCGTTAGGGTGCTCCAGTGAACAGGTAGTCATCTGAACAAACAAGAAAGACACGATAAACGCAAGTTGTTGTTGTTCTTTTGCCGAAAACTGGCTAGCGGATTTGAAAGAATGAACGTCGACGGAGAAAGCACACGTGGGATATTTATAGTGCTATCTGCTCTTATAGAATGTATGACTTTGTATTACCATGTTACACTCGTTCTCGAGTGAGCTGCTTTTCATTTGAGCTGTAAAACAACACCAAAATACAGACACATTTGCTCTCGAAACTTTCCTCGACGATAGCAGCTCCACTTCCGCAAACAAAGATGCTAAATCTCTCATTGGTCAGTTTAAAACGCGGACAAGCTTCTGATTCGCTGTTTGCAATGTCAGTCATATGACGCAGTCTTGTTGACGTTCGCTTGGTCCCTCCCACTTCCCCAATACAAACAGCAGAGAAACATAATTTACAGTAGCCTAGCAACACAACTATATTATATTTTAGCAGTAAAACAATGTCGAAATTCTCAGTGTGTATTGATATCTTCCCCTGTGTAACGTTTAAACAGTCTCATGTCCATTTCCCATCGGAGCCCAATACAGTTTCTTGTCCAAGAACAACATGGTTCATATATGCTGTCTGTCTCTTTTCATTTGACAGGTAATCCATCTATTAGATAGACCAGGTGATTCAGTAGTGAAGTAATGTTTCAAGTTTTAATGTCACATTCACAAGTACAGTGAAATGCCTTTCTTGCAAGCTCTAACCCCAACAATGCAATAATCATTAACAATGTAATACTAAAAATAACAAGGTAGAACAAAAACACACAAGACACCAAAATAATAGTAAGAATAAGGGGTGGGGGGTGTCAGCTGAGATGGATTCTGGGTGTGAAGCGTATCAAGACTCACAGCTGGGGGATAAGAAACAGGCGCTGAGTTATGATTCACTACGGTACACACACACACATCTGTTTTCACTAAGGAAGGATAGAGTGCACAACCTCACCTCAGTCAAGTGATGGGGAGAGAGGGAGGAGAGAGAGAGATGAGAGAGGAAGGGAGAGAGAGAGGGGGAGAGAGAGAGAGGGAGAGAGAGAGAGGGGGAGAGAGAGAGAGAGAGGAAGGGAGAGAGAGAGGGGGGAGAGAGAGAGAGGGGGAGAGAGAGAGATGAGAGAGAGAAGAGAGAGAGAGAGAGAGAGAGAAGAGAGAGAGAGAGAGAGAAACTATCTACTTCACTTGCTTTGGCAATGTTTACATACGTTTCCCATGCCAATAAAGCCCTTAAATTGAATTGAAATTGAATTGAGTAAGAGCGCGAGAGAGAGAGAGTAAGAGGATGGAGTATTGTGAGACCTGTTTTAGTGTGCCCTGTTAGGTAGTGTACAGTACTCTGTCATAGTTCCCCCCTCATATAAATTCCTGGGGTCTGGTCCAAAGGAAACAGAACTGAGATAGTATTAGGGGGTATGGGCTCATGTAGGAGGGATTGGTAATGTATGGTCCCGTGTGGCTCAGTTGGCAGAGCATGGTGCTTGCAATGCAAGGGCTGCGGGTTCGATTGCCACGGGGGACCAGTATGAAAATGTATGCACTCAGTACTGTAAGTCGCTCTGGATAAGAGCGTCTAGTGAAATGTGAAGTGGTATGAGAGACTGTTACACACTAGCACACTAGGATATGAGACCTACAGGGCTGAATGAAAGCAGATCATTTTTTTGTCTGAGATCAAACCACAGCAGAGGATACTTTAATCGCTTTCGTGTGTGTGCCCTGAGGTGTATTCATGAATGCAAACCGTAGAGAAACGTTTTGCAATGAAAACAAGCATTTCTTATTGGACAGGTTCTGAACGTGGCCTTACATCAGGGTCAGATTCTAACAGGAAGTAGTTTAGAGACTCCTCCTGCTGTCTCCACTCAATTAGAACTCAGCTTCCTGCACGCACTCCTTTCATCGTGTGTGTGTGTGTGGCAGTGCTGCAGCGGTCCTAATGGTTTCCACATTGGGAGAAGGACGTAGTTGGCCATCTTGGTAATTATCTTTATCACTCCTTAGTGGTTCATTAACCAGAGTACTGACACTCCTACAGCCATACATATGGAAACACTTTTCCCTGTGTGTGTGTGTGTAAGATCTCATAGAATAATTAGCAATCAAGCACAGATCGGTCTTTTACTTCCTCTAACTATTAATGAGCCAGTTGATTGATACTCTCTTTACATCTGCACGTCTCTCTTTCTCTCTCTCTCTCACCAAACCTATGTTCTTTTAAAAGCGGAGGAGAGAGAGAGATGTGAGAGAGAGAGAGAGATGTGTGAGAGAGAGAGAGAGGTAAGCCAGATGTGTCGTCACCATGTGTTATCTTTGTAACCAGACCAGTCTGCTCTGTAATAAGAATCATAATATTATTCATCTCACCAGGCTACCAGAGCTCAGGGGTAAAACTATACTGACACATCAGAAAGAGATAAATACATATACTCTCTCTCTCTCTCTCTCCCTCTCCTCTCCTGCCTCTCTCTCTCTGTCTCGCTCTCCTCTCCTGCCTCTCTCTCTCTCTCTCTCTCTCTGTCTCTCTCTCCTCTCCTGCCTCTCTCTCTCTCTCTCTCTTTCAGTCTTTCCCTCTCTTTTCTCCTTCTCTCTCTCTTAGGGCCAAATTAGAACAGATACATTTTTTAATGATTTTTTGTCTGTATGCGTGTGTGTGACGTAAATCGCATCATCGTTTCTAAACGGATGGTTACGTATCCGTCTTTGAAAATGGAAGAAATTGTATGGCTATGGACACGTCATCTCCGCTGACCGTCAATGTCTGACTCCCACTGAGAAAGCATTGGAAATCACGGATACGAAAGGGAAAGATAGAGGCCTGTAGAGAGACAGAGAGAATTAGACTGTTAGTACTGGCCCAAAGTAAGAGGTCAGATCCATGTTGACTCCAGTGCTTCCCACAGTTGTGTCAAGTTGGCTGTATGTCCTTTGGGTGGTGGACCATTCTTGATACACACAGGAAACTGTTGAGTGTGAAAACCCAGCAGCGTTGCAGTTCTTGACACAAACCGTGCGCCTGGTACCTACTACCATACCCTGTTCAAAGGCACTTAAATATTTTGTCTTGCTCATTCACCCTCTGAATGGCACACATACACAATCCATGTCTCAATTGTCTCAAGGCTTAAAAATCCTTCTTTAACCTGTCTCCTCCCCTTCATCTACACTGATTGAAGTGGATTTCAGTTGGTAGAGCATGGCGCTTGCAATGCCAGGGTTGTGGGTTTCGATTCCACGGGGCCAGTATGAAAAAAATACAAATGTATCCACTCACTAACTGTAAGTCGCTCTGGATAAGAGCGTCTGCTAAAATGACTAAAATGTAAATGTACAAAATTTAACAAGTGACATCAATAAGGGATCATAGCGTTCACCTGGATTCACCTGGTCAGTCAATGTCATGGAAAGAGCAATGTTTTGTCCACTCAATATACTTCCCCCCTCTCTCTCTCCCTCCCCTCTCTTCTTTCCCTCTCTCACACTTTCTCTCTCATATTCCCCCTTTCTCTTTTTCTCTCTCTGTCTCTTATGGCGAGGCCAGACTGATCTGTGGAGAATGGACACCAAACTAGAACAGATTTTTTTTAAAACACATTTTGGCCTGTGTGCGTGTGGAGTGTGTGACGTAAAACGCCTCATCTTTTCTAATAATCTAAACGGATGGTTCCGTATCCGTCCGTATCCGCTGACCGTCAGTGTATGACTCCCGTTGAGAAAGCATTGGAAATCAGGGATACGGATCAAATCAACCGGCGAGTCTGGCCTCGCCCATTACTCTCACGCTCTCCCTCTATCTCTCCCCACAGCGAGCGTGAGAGAGAAAGGGCCACCGAGGGGAAAAGGGAAAGATCAGAGAGGGAAAGATAGAGGCCTGTAGAGAGACAGAGAGAAGTACATTGTTAGTACTGGCCCAAAGTAAGAGGTCAGATCCATGTTGACCTTTACTCTCTCTTTCTCCTTCTCCCCCTCTCCTTCCCTACGAGACAAAGGGTCACAGAGGGAGAAAGGGAGAGATCAGAGAGGGAAAAATAGAAGCCTGTAGAGAGACAGAGGTAGACTGAGTTTGTACTGGCCCGAAGGAAGAGGTCAGAGCAAGGGGGAACCAATCTGTGTGAGAGAGACCAGACATCCATAAGATAAATGATTCTGCATGGTGTAACAACCATAATGTCATCATTGGGAATTATTATGATGAAACAGATGAAATATCTGGGGTTCAGGCAGAGTCCAGTCTCACTGTGAGAGGTTCTGGGAGGTTCTAATTGGTTCTGAGGGGTTCGGTGGGGTTCAGTGAGGTTCTATGAGGGATTCTGGATCCAGTATGGACTGGTGCTAGTCCAGGGAAAGATTGGCCTCGGGGTCTGGTAGTCTACTATACTAAGGGTCTGGTAGTCTACTATACTAAGGGTCTGGTAGTCTACTATACTAAGGGTCTGGTAGTCTGCTATACTAAGGGTCTGGTAGTCTACTATACTAAGGGTCTGGTAGTGTACTATACTAAGGGTCTGGTAGTCTACTATACTAAGGGTCTGGTAGTCTACTATACTAAGGGTCTGGTAGTCTACTATACTAAGGGTCTGGTAGTCTACTATACTAAGGGTCTGGTAGTCTACTATACTAAAGGTCTGGTAGTCTACTATACTAAGGGTATGGTAGTCTACTATACTAAGGGTCTGGTAGTCTACTATACTAAGGGTCTGGTAGTCTACTATACTAAGGGTATGGTAGTCTACTATACTAAGGGTCTGGTAGTCTACTATACTAAGGGTCTGGTAGTCTACTATACTAAGGGTCTGGTA
Organism: Coregonus clupeaformis; assembly: GCF_020615455.1. NCBI lineage: Eukaryota > Metazoa > Chordata > Actinopteri > Salmoniformes > Salmonidae > Coregonus > Coregonus clupeaformis. The sequence continues at coordinate 413,919 of NW_025533672.1, read as the reverse complement.
GTCTACTATACTAAGGGTCTGGTAGTCTACTATACTAAGGGTCTGGTAGTCTACTATACTAAGGGTCTGGTAGTCTACTATACTAAGGGTCTGGTAGTCTACTATACTAAGGGTATGGTAGTGTACTATACTAAGGGTCTGGTAGTCTACTATACTAAGGGTCTGGTAGTCTACTATACTAAGAGTCTGGTAGTCTACTATACTAAGGGTCTGGTAGTCTACTATACTAAAGGTCTGGTAGTCTACTATACTAAGGGTCTGGTAGTCTACTATACTAAGGGTCTGGTAGTCTACTATACTAAGGGTCTGGTAGTCTACTATACTAAGGGTCTGGTAGTCTACTACTACTAAGGGTCTGGTAGTCTACTATACTAAGGGTCTGGTAGTCTACTATACTAAGGGTCTGGTAGTCTACTATACTAAGGGTCTGGTAGTCTACTATACTAAGGGTCTGGTAGTCTACTATACTAAGGGTCTGGTAGTCTACTATACTAAGGGTCTGGTAGTCTACTATACTAAGGGTCTGGTAGTCTACTATACTAAGGGTCTGGTAGTCTACTATACTAAAGGTCTGGTAGTCTACTATACTAAGGGTCTGGTAGTCTACTATACTAAGGGTCTGGTAGTCTACTATACTAAGGGTCTGGTAGTCTACTATACTAAGGGTCTGGTAGTCTACTATACTAAAGGTCTGGTAGTCTACTATACTAAGGGTATGGTAGTCTACTATACTAAGGGTCTGGTAGTCTACTATACTAAGGGTCTGGTGGTCTATTATACTAAGGGTCTGGTAGTCTGCTATACTAAGGGTCTGGTAGTCTACTATACTAAGGGTCTGGTGGTCTACTATACTAGGGGTCTGGTAGTCTACTATACTAAGGGTCTGGTAGTCTGCTATACTAAGGGTCTGGTAGTCTACTATACTAAGGGTCTGGTAGTCTACTATATTAAGGGTCTAGTAGTCTACTATACTAAGGGTCTGGTAGTCTACTATACTAAGGGTCTGGTAGTCTACTATACTAAGGGTCTGGTAGTCTACTATACTAAGGGTATGGTAGTCTACTATACTAAGGGTCTGGTAGTCTACTATACTAAGGGTCTGGTAGTCTACTATATTAAGGGTCTAGTAGTCTACTATATTAAGGGTCTAGTAGTCTACTATACTAAGGGTCTGGTAGTCTACTATACTAAGGGTCTGGTAGTCTGCTATACTAAGGGTCTGGTAGTCTACTATACTAAGGGTCTGGTAGTCTACTATACTAAGGGTCTGGTAGTCTACTATACTAAGGGTCTGTAGTCTACTATACTAAGGGTCTGGTAGTCTACTATACTAAGGGTCTGGTAGTCTACTATACTAAGGGTCTGGTAGTCTACTATACTAAGGGTCTGGTAGTCTACTATACTAAGGGGTCTGGTAGTCTACTATACTAAGGGTCTGGTAGTCTACTATACTAAGGGTCTGGTAGTCTACTATACTAAGGGGTCTGGTAGTCTACTATACTAAGGGTCTGGTAGTCTACTATACTAAAGGTCTGGTAGTCTACTATACTAAGGGTCTGGTAGTCTACTATACTAAGGGTCTGGTAGTCTACTATACTAAGGGTCTGGTAGTCTACTATACTAAGGGTCTGGTAGTCTACTATACTAAGGGTCTGGTAGTCTACTATACTAAGGGTCTGGTAGTCTACTATACTAAGGGTCTGGTAGTCTACTATACTAAGGGGTCTGGTAGTCTACTATACTAAGGGTCTGGTAGTCTACTATACTAAGGGTCTGGTAGTCTACTATACTAAGGGTCTGGTAGTCTGCTATACTAAGGGTCTGGTAGTGTACTATACTAAGGGTCTGGTAGTCTACTATACTAAGGGTCTGGTAGTCTACTATACTAAGGGGTCTGGTAGTCTACTATACTAAGGGTCTGGTAGTCTACTATACTAAGGGTCTGGTAGTCTACTATACTAAGGGTCTGGTAGTCTATTATACTAAGGGTCTGGTAGTCTACTATACTAAGGGTCTGGTAGTCTACTATACTAAGGGTCTGGTAGTCTACTATACTAAGGGTCTGGAAGTCTACTATACTAAGGGTCTGGTAGTCTACTATACTAAGGGTCTGGTAGTCTACTATACTAAGGGTCTGGTAGTCTACTATACTAAAGGTCTGGTAGTCTACTATACTAAGGGTGTTGTCATGCTCTGCCCATTGCTGCCCCCTGTTGAATGTGGGAGGTACCTCCTGTCAAAACCACCATATGGCAATATGGAGCAGCACATCTACCAGAAGACGTTCACACTGTATGACCTTATACACCAAGAGATTAGAACATGTATACAGTCCAGGCTGAGGCTTCCCTATGTGGAGCTTTGGACTTCACAAATGAACACCATGTGCAGTGTGTGTGCATGACTTTGTGTGTGTGTATGTGTGTGTGTGTGTGTGTGTGACTTCTGTTTAGAGTGATGATCAGAGCTAGAGTGTAATTAGTGTGTTTAGACAGACAGTCAGACATTAAAGGATCAAGGGCTGGCAGAGAACATTACTCACAAACACACGTTCCTGTCTACATCTGCTGCCCGAAGTAAGGGTGTCGAGGAGGGTGCTGCGGGGGTGGGGGGAAGTAAGGGTGTCGAGGAGGGTGCTGCGGGGGGCTACAAAGCTATATGGAATTGTTTTAAGAAGGTCATACCAAGGATAATTTTGCTATTTGATTTTGAATTTTAAGACCCCTTGAAGTATCAACAAAACATATTAAACAATTATTTGATGAAAACCTACTGCTATTAGCCCATACAAATGTATTGAATAACAGATTCACTACATGGAACAACAGATAGTCCCCCCCAAAAAAAATCTAAAGGAAGTTTGTTCTGTGAGGCCTGTGGGCGTCCCAGAGCAAAACAACCGACATGTACATGTTCGTGAGAGTTTGTTCGGACGCTACAGACAGAAGTTGGCAGATCGGCTGTGCTGACTTCAGACCAGTCCAACCTCTCTGTTCCCAAAGCTCTATAGTTTCACATGAGGGACAGACAACACCATAGTTTACTGCTGTAGCCCTCACCAGCAGACTAAGACCAGACACACACAGAGTAATGAGCAGTGCTGTGACCTTCTCTGAATCAGAGGGGGAACAGAACGGCAGGCAGAAACACGCCATCAGCAGAGCTACTGTTACAGTCACAAGGTCAGGGGCCCTACGTGCTGACCTGGGATCAGTTTTGTCTTTTGAATCGCAATGAATAACATCACATGGAGAGGGGGGGGGACCAGGGACGGTATCCACGGCACCTCAGAGTAGGTGTGCTGGTCTAGGATCAGGTCCCAACCTGTCCATATAGTCTTATCGAGTATCCCAGCCAGTACACTTATTGGATGTGTTCCAGAACTAGCACAGCTGTGTTAATGGTCACCTAAATCATCAATGCCCTCATTAGTTTGAGAATCATGGGGAGTACTGGAGGAGGTTTGGGAATCACTGGAGGTTCTGGAGGAGAGGTTGGGGAATCACTGGAGGTTCTGGAGGAGGTTTGGGAATCACTGGAGGTTCTGGAGGAGAGGTTGGGGAATCACTGGAGGTTCTGGAGGAGGTTTGGGAATCACTGGAGGTTCTGGAGGAGAGGTTTGGGAATCACTGGAGGTTCTGGAGGAGAGGTTTGGGAATCACTGGAGGTTCTGGAGGAGAGGTTGGGGAATCACTGGAGGTTCTGGAGGAGAGGTTGGGGAATCACTGTGAAAAAAGTAAAAGACCCCCTGGTGGTCAGATGTGGTGATTTTTACATCATTATTCACTGAACAGTGATCTCTCTTTCTTTCTCTCCCGCTCTCCCTCTCTTTACTGCAGTCTGGTTCCCCTGGGTTAGAAACTCTGCTGTGTGTGTAGGTGGTGTGTGTGTGTGTACGTGTACGTGCGAGAGATAGTTTATAAGTGTATGTGGTGAGGCAGAATGCAACCCATGAATAGAGCAGTGATTCAGCACACTGTGTCCTGTGACCTCAGTGATGACATCACTACTGTATCTCTAGCGCTCTGTCAAAGATTGGAGAGGAGAGCTCACACACACACACACACACACACACACACACACACAGTAAAACATCTGCGGTGTTAAAATGCAACAAACACCATCATTTATTAGTATAGTTGTTCATATACTGCATATCATTCTAATAAATACCTACAGTAGCCTGTGTGTGTGTGTATCTATGCACCCATTCACGCCCATATCTGTCTGTCAGTGCAGAGAAGACATCACAGCTCATCACTCCTCCTAAGAGAGAGATAGAGAGTATACCTTCTTCAGAGAAGACATCACAGCTCATCACTCCTCCTAAGAGAGAGATAGAGAGTATACCTTCTTCCTCTGTCCATTTCTCTCTCTCTGTTTGTTTCTATCTATTCATCTCTCTCTTTCATTCTCTTTCTCTGTCCATCCACAACTCCAGTTCCACTGAGCGTAATCTCGTTGGCTGGGAAAAGTGGTCTCCCCGAGGTCCTCCAAGACGCCACGGGAGCTGGGTCGCAAAGCATTGTGGGTCTGTCGACAAGACAGGCACGAGGGTCTGAGAATACAATCAGCCATGTCCAGCTAAGTCCGGTTTGACCAAGTTTGGTCCAGTTTGATCAAGTTAGGTCTGGTTTGATCCAGTTAGGTCCGGTTAGGTCAGGTTTAATCCAGTTAGGTCTGATTTGATCTAGTTGAGTCCAGTTGGGTCCAGTCAGGTTCAGTTGGTAAAGCGTGTTAGGTCCAGTGCAAAAGGCAACATAAAGGGGGATGTGGGGCAGATGGGGGGGCAGATGGGCAAGGGAGTACGGGGTGAAGCGTTAATGGGTCCTATTCTCTCTGAGGGGTTTTCACCTCCAATAGAACAACAGCAGCTTGATCCAGTTGAAGAGCCAGTTGCCTCTCCATCTCCCCTCAGGGCTCAGAGGAAGGGGTTGTGGCTGTGTGTGTGAGTTTGGGGCGGGACGCGGTGGGCCGGGGGCGGGGGGAGAGGGGGAGGAGGGGATGGGGGAGGTTAGAGGGGATGTCTAGGAGGCCGGTGGAGGGCTGGGTGTGGGAGGAGGGGAGGGTGGAGGGCTGGTGTGGAGAGGGAGGGGGAGAGAGGGGCTGTAGGGGAGGGTGTGGGGGGGTAGGGGGGAGGTGGAGCAGGGGCGGAGCATCTGGTTGAGGGTGAGGCGGGGCTGGTCACAGTGGAATGGGTTGGTGGGAGAGGGAGCGCTCAGACCTGGAGAGAGGAGGAGGGAGAGAGGAGAGAGGGGAGAGAGAACAGGGGGAGGAAGAAAGAGAGAGGGGGAGAGACAGAGGAGAGAGGGGAGACAAAGGGGGGAGAGAGAGGAGGAGGGAGAGAGGAGAGAGAGAACAGGGGGAGGAAGAAAGAGAGAGGGGGAGAGACAGAGGAGAGAAAGATAAGGGAGCGGGAGGAGAGAAACGAGGAGAGAGGGGAGGAGGGAGGAGAGAGAGGAGGAGGGAGGGAGAGAGAGGAGGAGGGAGGGGAGAGAGAGGGGAGAGGAGGGGGGAGGGAGAGAGAGGAGGAGGGAGGGAGAGAAGAGGAGGAGGGAGGGGAGAGAGAGGAGGAGGGAGGGGAGGGGAGAGAGAGGAGGGGGGAGGGGAGAGAGAGGAGGAAGGAGGGGAGAGAGAGGAGGGGGGGAGGGGAGAGAGAGGAGGGGGAGGGGAGAGAGAGAGGAGGGAGGGAGAGAGAGGGGGAGAGGAGGAGGGAGGGGAGAGAGAGGAGGGGGGAGGGGAGAGAGAGGAGGAAGGATGGGAGAGAGAGGAGGAGGGAGGGGAGAGAGAGGGGAGAGGAGAGGAGGAGGGAGAGAGAGGAGGGAGGGAGAGAGAGGGGAGGGGAGAGGAGAGGGAGGGGGGGAGAGGGGAGGGGAGGGGGAGGAGGGGAGAGAGAGGAGGAGGGATGGGAGAGAGGAGGAGGGAGGAGAGAGAGGAGGAGGGATGGGAGAGAGAGGGGGAGAGGAGGAGGGAGGGAGGGAGAGAGAGGGGGAGAGAGAGGAGGGATGGGAGAGAGAGGGGAGGGGAGAGGGAGGGGAGGGGAGAGGGGAGGGAGGGGGAGAGGGGAGGGGGGGGGAGAGGGGAGGGAGGGGGAGAGAGGGGGGAGAGGGAGGGAGGAGGGGGGAGAGAGGAGGAGGGAGGGGAGAGAGAGGAGGAGGGATGGGAGAGAGTGGAGGGGGAGGGGAGAGAGAGAGGAGGGGTGGGAGAGAGAGGAGGAGGGATGGGAGAGAGAGGAGGGGGAGGGGAGAGAGAGGAGGAGGGATGGGATTAGAGGAGGAGGGAGGGAGAGAGAGGAGGGGGAGGGGAGAGAGAGGAGGGGGAGGGGAGAGAGAGGAGGAGGGAGAGGGGAGGGGAGGAGGAGGGAGAGGGGAGGGGAGGGGGACAGGGAGAGGGGGAGGGAGAAAGTTATAGTATTTGGA